>NC_092239.1:4475819-4775819 GCF_036320965.1 Panulirus ornatus
TCATATACAACCTTTGAGGAATCTTGTGGTTTAGCTTAAGGTGACAGCACTCGTGGCACAAGCATCAATACTTGTATCTCCCTGAAATAAAAATATGCATTTGAAGAGGATGAAATCAACAAGAAAGTATCTCAAGTCTTTTTATTTCGTAAAGGTCAAATGAATCAACAAAAGTGCCAAACAAATGACTGAATTGTATAATTTTTCTTCTAAAAACCACAGCCAAGAGAAAGGAGAATCTACATATGGCTGTGAAATGCATGTAAGTACATGAAAAGATGCTCTTCTTCCAGTGGAAGAACAAGTGTCAAACAACATTTTAAGGCTTGTAGAAAAGTGTTCTCTAGAGGAGGTTCATACTGTACATACAATGATAAACAATGATACTGGTTTCCTTTTGGACAACATAAATCAACAACTCTATGCAAACCATGAACATTAATTTCCTTTATATTATTCACTCAATGTCATTAATCCTGCTTACTGCAGTCCAAAGCCAAGTGGCATTTGCAATACTTTCCCCTAAACATTTCAGCTATTTAATCTCCACACATTTCATTTCCAAGGTTTACTGTAATTCTTTCAAAACTCTTTTCAAAGAGGAAAACAGCTAAATAGGCTATAACCAAAATGAACATTATAATTTTACTCATAAAAAAGTGCATACTGAGGACTGCCTTAGTCGTTAAATAACGGGGAAGAACATGGAAACAATACTGAAGCACAAATAGTACTTAAAAAAAGTGAAGGGCACTGCAAGAGTTTGAGAATGTGTGGCAGATTAGTATATAGCAGATATGAGAGATAATGAGTAGCCATTTACAGAAGTCAATCCTTTTTTCTCAGAACTGTGCTATTATGGATGATAAAGACAATGACCAGCAACCTGCTGAACTTTAAAATGTGAGATAATCAAGAAAACGCCCATATACTAAGTTCAAGATAACAAAATGGAGTTTTTTCTTTCCCTGGCATTTCAACTTTAAGCATGGTCCATATACAGCATTACTGCTTCAAGAAAAAATGTTTGCACATCATTGTACAGTTTCTTAGTTCTGTAACACATTGGCATTAGTTCAGAACACTAAATCATGAACATATTTGACTTAAAATTCTTATATCTTATGAATCTACAATTCAGTTCGAGGCTGAAAAACTGGGTTCGACAACGTAATAATGTTTTACTTAAGCAAAGTTCCCATGTTATCATCCCAGTGTCACATTTTCATTCAGTAATACTATCTTTTTTCAACACTAATATAGTGTGACTATGCACAATCCTACTTTTGGAGGACAAGGAATAAAGTAACTATATTCATTTTCCAAATGGTAACTATATTCATTTTCCAAATGATAATGTCTGGTGAAAATCCAACTTAATCAGCACCAGCAACCACATAAGAACCACCAAAGGCTGTTTAGTATTTACAAACATGAACAAAACAGAAACCTCTTGTTAAATGGTTAACCAATTTCTCCATAAGTTACAAGATAAACATAACTTTTACCAAGTTCCATTCATCTTTATTGCCCATTCTATACTAAAATAACATCAATGACCTTTCGAATACCAAGAAAATATATAAACTTCATAAAAATCAAAACGACACAGAACGCAAAGCAACTGCCATAGTAACAATCTTATCTTCCAAACATTTGTGCTGCAGTGCTTCCACAATTTGCTTTAAAAGTTTTCTTTTCATCTGGGTTCTTGATTACAAATGTGATCTTAAAACACACTACAGGTGCAAAATTATCTCCACAACAGGCCACAAAAAGTAAAATTTTACTATCTGGGTTACTATCTAAACTTCTTGCCCAGTGTACTACTATGCCTAACTGACAATGGTGGACAGTACATGAAAGTTATCAACTATCTATCAAACATCTCTAATAATACTGTATATGATCTCTGGCTCAGCTGAAACCGCAAGTATATCGGGGAGGAAAAAATTACATAGCTTTAAAAGACAAGTTCACATTCACTGCATCACAATGCTTATCATGAAAGCAGCAGGAAACGAATCTTCATATAACTAAGGGCATTCAGAGTAAAACTGAGAACTGTGTCTCCAGACGAGTCTTGATGTATTAAAACCACTGTGGGCTACAAAAACACTAACTACAAGTATTTCAAGTTACCAAATCCACTCAATGGCACACTACAAACTATACCTAGTTTGGATGATAATTCTTCCAGTTCTGCTGATTCAATACCATTTTGAACTTAATGTCATAGAAAGAACGTTTATTTTGCAATTCCATTGGCCTAACACTGTCTTGCACTGCCATGCAATTGATGATTGCTTTTTCCTTATCATTCTAATACTGTCTTTCATTTGTCTTACCCATAAACATGTTAATGCAATGTAAATTACACTGCGAGACAGGTAACAGATGCTGGTTTATGCTTACCAGATTATCAAATGAATGATCCTTCAATGGAAGAATAATTTTCATAGCCTCGCATCATCTTATCTGACAATGGATTCTGCATACTAATGGTATCATTACAAGATACTCTGCATCAAATGTGGTTATATGAAAGATATTAAGCTGATGTGCTAGTACCTGTCAATCTGCTAGGCCAGTAGTATTCCTAAGGCTGGGGCTGCTAATCTACTCTATAAGAAACAATCTAACGAATATGGTATGTACAGAATACATCTTAAAAAAAGAAAAAAAAAATGTAACCAGAAACATCTAATAATATAACAAAAGCATGTCAGATAAAAGCCACAATTTCTTGTTTATTGAACTAGTTCTTGTATGATTCATCACTTCTTTGCTGAGCCAGCATCCTGCACAGGCTGCAATTATACTTGGCAGCAAGTCTTGTTTCACTGGTATTGTTTTAATCTAATCCGATGACTTCAGCCGACCTGGGTTGGTACAAACATACAAATCATTAGGATGAGCCTTAAACCTTTCCTTAATGGTTTAATTTCTAAAAAGGCAACTTTCATTTCTGTTCTAAAAATGCCCATAAAATCATTACTTGAAACTGCTAAAATGTAATTTCATCACCCATAATACACTTAAACTACATTACACAAGAACAAGATAATATGCTCAGAAACACTGCCATCAAATATCAGCTCTACACTAATTCCAAAGATGGATCATGTACTTACAACTTCTCAAATCACTCAACCCACATACACTATTAAAGTGAAACATGAATCATCACACTTATTTAAAATCTTTCATTTTTCCTTTGCACATGTCTTTAATCACAAAACTTCTTTACCTGATCCCAAGTAGGACATAAAATGATTACAAGATAGTCCCACCAGAAGCTGCCCTATCCAATCATACTCAAATTGCAGACTCCATCTCCTTAACACTTCCTGGGTCCTCTCTCTAATATATTCTCACCTGCCCCTCCTAAGATGCCAGAATTTGTCTTCATCTCGATCTATTTCCTTCTTTCCTTGCACCAATAAACTTTCAAAACCAATCTATCATGCATCTTTCTTAATCTACCTATCTTCTGGTATCTATCTAAACCAACCTATCATCAAGCATCATTTCCCATCTGCATTTAACTCCTTTTATAGCACTTTGCTTAACCCATTCCGAAACATCCAAATCACTTCTTTCCTTCTCTGTGACATCCCACATCCGATACATTTAACACTACTTGCCTATCATTAGCACTGGTCTCCCAAGTTGCCCTAAATATACACATCTCCAGAATATATTCCACCACCTCTGGTTTTCCCCTCCCCAAATGTCAGAGCCTGTATCTTCGCTCACCATTTCCTTTTGTTTCATTCCATAATACTTTACCAACCTATCATGAGTCACCATCTCTACATGAAAAAAAAAATTTCAGTATTCTGCTCAACCCATGATGACACCTCCACTTTGATGTTTTTCCTTTTCTTTGATGTCCCACATATATACACAACAGCTTATTTAGACCATATTTCAGCATATAAAATTCCCTATCAGCCATATTCTGCTTTCATATTTCATGACAACAGGTCAGGGTTTACAGAATTATGCTTGTCCCTCAGTTCACGATAACATCTTTCCCTTTCATAATGTTCCTCAAACCTCCCCACTTATCTATGTGACCTGAGGAACACCTGTAGACATATATTTATGATCAAATTTTGCATCTCCATTTCAGGGCTGTGCACAAAATCTAGGAATACATAATTACTCAGCAATGTTAATGAGAGCACATTTTTGCAAGTCTTCCAGGAAAGAAGCCAAGTGGGTTCTAGCAAGAGTTAAAGGACCATGCAGATGATCCCGAATTACTTGACAATGATGATCTGCCTCAAATTGTGTGAAGTGATTTTATGTACAATGACTCTTCCTATCTATATCTCTGATTCCAGCTCAGTTTAGGAACTTCCTGAAGAAGGTTGCCATGGCAAATGCCTCCATAACAAATGAATTGCACTGCTTCCTAGCCTTTAGAGCCTCACCCTTAACAAGCTACTGGCAAAGGGAAACTCTACAGAAGTATTTCCAGAGGCTCCAACCTATGTTTCTATTAATGAATTCTACCTGATGTGTTTACCTAATGTTCCAACCAATTACTTCTACTTAATGCTCCAGCCTAATGTTCCAACCTACAACTTCTACCTAATGCTCCAACCTACTAATTCTATCACTCCAACCATTTGGCCAAAAGGCAGGGCCAGCACATATCACTCACCACTAGAAAATCTAGTTACAAAGAATGAGTAATGCTCAGCACTAGAAAATTCAGTTGCAAATAATGAGTAATATGAGGAAAATGTTAAGTGTTATGTCTGACAAGGAGTGATTGTATGTTTGTGGACAGGATGCTTGCGGTCCACATGTGGGTAAGGCAGAAAGAAAAGACAGCTGCCTGGCTGAGAGGAAAGCAACTTGACAACCATTGAAGTGGTATGCCACTTACCCTTTGTTCCCAGGCAGACAGAACAGGTAAAATACCTTCCTGATCACATGCTACCTACCATCTACCAACTACTACTTTTAAAGCACTGAATTTTGACCAGGATGAGGCAGGAAAAGGTTTTCTAACTGATAGAGTTTAATATCATGAAAAAACATTAATAGATCACACTGATTAAAATAATGTAATAATGGAGTAAAACATACCAATAATTATCAACAAATTTCCCCCATATACTATCATATACTATAAACAACAAAACACATAGTGGAAACTCAACACTCGGTCCTTTCATCTCCATTCATTTTTCTCGAGACTTTCTTTTGCTTTCTTTCCATTTATATAAACCATCTTCCCAATCTTTCCATCAAGGCCTTCACATGTAGTATTCTCAATTCTCTCCATTCCACACTAGTTTCTTGCAGAGGCAACTTCAAATATTTTTTTTCTTAAATCACTTAAATCACAATTTCAACTGTTATTCCTCTCTTTCCACATCTTAAACACAGCCTTTACTTCAGCACTCTCAAAGTACCTCCATATCATCTTAACTTTATGCTGTACTGTTTTGGATTCTCCTAGCTTTACATTTACCCCATGAATTAAAGTTTTACAATTTCACTTCCCAGATTCTCTACTTTTATCCTCTACAATAAAAATGCTCACCAATATACTATTATCATATAAGACAACCCCTCCTACAGACAACACATAATGCACCCTCCTTCAATTCTCTTTCCCTTGTTTTCCTCTTTTCACCAAAACCATACCAAGCATGCTCCTGTCTACCATGTTTTCCCTCAGTCAGAACCATATGTATTTATGAATGTCCTATTCTAATTATGTATTTGCAACACACACATGATAATGTGCATATTCCAACTAAGTGTGATGTAAACTAGATTTTGCTCTTGAAATGCACTGTTAGTGTCACACTATGATTTGAAGGGTGGGTAGCAGACAGGATCAATTTTAAGATTCCGTTTTAAATCTGTTTGAAATCACTGTAAAATCTATTTGTAAAATAGTTAAAAAACAATACATTGTGGCTTTTACATAACATGCAGTCATAAATATTCACATCAGGTAATAAAATATGTATCTGCTTCCAGCTGCCTTTGAGTTTAGACTGTAGTTCACACAAGAAAAATTATTATGAGCAAAATAATTTCTAGGCCTGGTAAACAAAAAATAGTCACATTTCAAATAATATGATATTATCTACAAAATTACACATTACCAATAAAGAGAATCATAAAACCAGTTACTTCTAATATGAATATCATGTCAGCAGCTCTGCTTTTGGGACATAATTAACAAGGACAAGAGCGATGCAATACAAAAAGAAAAAAAAAAAATACCATTTTGTCCTTTTTGCACAAGAAGGTAATACATGTGTGATCTCACTATTACTGCTTGAGCTCTCTCTCTCTCTATGATTTCACCAATCTGACAAGACATTAATTTAAACTTCAAAGCACCATTTTCATAATTCAAATATAAGCAGGTACTAAAGAGGTAACCAACAGAAGGATGAAATGAACCAACCGTGAAAACAAAGGGAGCATGCATTTCTGTACTTCATTATGTGTAAACTTTAAAGGGGACATGAAAAATCTAGATCACTAGCAAGTTCACAAATATTTTTGGAGGGATGAGAAATGGTGTTTTTAAGAGTTGTGACTGGTAATAGCACATATGGCACTTTAGAGTTCATGGTACAGATCCATGTAATTCACATCTGTGGCTTGATTAAAAGGCTCCAAAGATTACACTGGCTCATGTAAGCAGTAGCACTTATCCAAAATTGGCTCAAAATTAACCTGCTGGCAACCGTATGATATACTGTTCATTTGTCTTCTCATTAGACTTATATCTTAGTTGGCAGTGGAGTACAAATCATGTCCACTGGTTCACCTACAAAGTTTACACATTAAGATGCCTTTTTCTATCTACCCATATCTCTGCTGCCTGTTCCTTTCTGGAACTCCCTCAGAAGGGTGGCCACCGCAATATTCTCCATAACTAGTGAACTCCAGTGCCGCTTCTTAGCCTTTAGTGCCTCACCCTTAACAGGCCACTGGCAGAGGGCAAGTTTGGCACAGTGTCTGCCGAGACTCCTATCTAATGTTCCTGCTGACTACTACTACCTAATGTTTCTACCTAAATGTTCCTACCTACTACTTTAACTATCACTCCTACCATCTTGCTAAAAGGCAGGGCTAGCACACAGTGCTCACATAATGTAAATCTAGAGTTACTAAGAATGAGCTGTATCAGTTAAGTGTTGTGTGTGAAAAGGAGAGATTCTATGTCTGTTGACAGAATGCCAGTAGCCTACATGTGGGTGAGGCAAAAAGAAAAGGCAGCTACCTGGGTCAGAGGAGTAGAACTTGACAAACAGTGAAGTGCTGGCTCACCACGCAGCCATCACTAATCCTCCCAATACCCAGGTGGGTAGTACTGGTGGTATGCCTTCCTGGTCGTTGGCTGCCTACCAACCAAGCACTCTAACCAAAGACATTATGTAAAATGGGGTTCAATAGGACAGAAAATAGTAAAGGGCAGGCAGCTTGGGAAAGGTGTTTAAATAGTACATGATTTCGAGTAAAACAAATGCCAAGGGGACTTGGTGTCAAAGAAAGCACAATCCTGAAGCTTAAGGTAAGATTAAATATTTGTGGATGTTTCCATTTCCATTTAATTCAAGTAAAACAACCCCATTTTTTACAACCCTTGCAAAAACACCTTAACATACTCCAAAGTTAGAGACATATTTTTAGTTTAAGGCCTAAACATGAAAAAAACAGACTAAACAAAACATTACATACAGCTACCTCATCAAGTCAACCCAGTTCCACAATCTAAAGTTTCTCCCAAGTAATCAGTGCAAGACGTTTTCTTTTCGTAAAAAGTTCATGATGTAAAGGATTAACTGACATTCCCGTGTCCATTGAAATAAACAACTACAAGCTGTTCAGAGTGCAAACAATATATTTCTCCATTTTCGATTTTCTCTGTTCCCCTATAATTTACTGATCTCCTTTTGACAAGGCATTATAGGGTACATATCAAGCGAATGGTGTTACTGGACTTCACCTGCAAGAAGTTACACTGCAAATGACAAATCATCTTCGTAGGACTGGATGGAAAGTTATACAATCTTATAGAAGTTATACAATCTTATGGGGGACATTCTCACTCCAAAGGAGTCCGTCAATTACTTACTCTTGCATGAAGTGCAGCTTCTAAGATGCAGAAACTCCATAATGGGGCAATGGAATTGTATAATATCAATCACTTGTTAGGCCAGTGGTGTTAATTAAGAAAATAGCAAAAAGCTAACAGGGGCATTAGAAAATTTCAACCAGGCTGTAAAAGCTTTGCAAAATTACATAAATATAGAATCACTGTAAAAAAGGGGCTTTTGTACGTAAAAGAAATACATTAAATCTCTACACTTTATATGACGTAGTCTGATAACAAGAATTTTTCAATGTGCTAATGATAATTACTTATAATCTCTCATTCAATTACTTATCATGTATTCCTCTTCTTTGGGATACAGGAGAAACAAGATCGGAATGTATAGAGAACACTGCTGTATTAGGGTATCCTACCAATTATAAATGCAGTAAATGAAAAATTAAAAATATAATAGAGATGATCAAAATACACATACACAAGTCAAAAAATCCTTCACACCCAAATAAACTTTAGCTACTGTCTGAATCTTAATACTATGTTTTCATGAGCACATACTTGTGTTCAGCCATTCAAAGTCCTGCTATGAAACAGATGGTAACTGGTTATCATTAATCAAACAAATAAAAAATGTAGGTTTAGAAAGATAAAAAAATATTTCTCAACTGCAGGCAGAGCCCTATGAGCATCTGACAAAGCACTTGCTTAGTGGAAATTATCAAACTTTAACCAAAACTTTAACCAACAAAAATGGTTATTAACAGGATTCACTCCCTTCAACCAACATAATATAGAAATGGCTGGTGTTCTTTCAGATGACTTAACAATCACAAAGCAACACCTCCAGACTAATGAATTCACAGTACTGAGGTAAAATGGCACAAAACCCTCCCTCTCCCATTTGTACCTTGCCTTTGGTCTGTTACTATCCGTAAAAAAAAAATGGTTTTTCAATAAGAGAGGGGAAAGAAACAACAGTAAAATAAGCGACTGCTAATAGGCCTATGTCTATGGAAGTGATCTGGCTTTTCAGCTTCCAAAACCTACTTTTCTCATATGTGGACACAGCCTAATGAGCATCTGAAAGCATACCCTCAAAGAGGAGCAGCACCATATGAAAACTACATAAAGGACCTACCCTAAATGAAACCTGACCCTATTTCTGGACAATCTCCTTCTGGTGGCAGCACACTTCAAGTAAGATGGGGAACATCAACCACATATAAGAAAAGGTATCTGTCAATTGCTAAAGACCATAAAGAGGTTCCTTAAAAGAGCTAAGGAATACACCACTATATGGTAAATATATGATGTGTTCTTGTAGGTAACCATGGATGTGAATGGAAAAGAAACTTCCTGATCCAAGGAATGTACCTTGCTGATAAAGGCTCAAATAAGCCAGGTAAAACAAGCAAATTTTCTAGAATTTTTTTGCAAAATCTGTGCTACCTTTTCAAAGTTTTGACAGGACATAAAGGCAGACACTTCTCATTAATTTTCCTGTAAGTGTATTCCAACAAAAGTAGTACCTAGCTACAAGTAGCTATGATGGATTTTGCCAGCATGGCAGGGCAAGTGCATAACAGTCATAACACACTGCATGATGAATAATACCATTTCTCAACTCCATCTTACATAGTTAATCTGAGGTTTATCCTGGATCAACCACAACCATTTTTTTTTATAATTTTTCTCTAGTTGCTTAATGTATGCTTCACTCTTCTCCAGGTATTACACTGAATAATCTTTCCAACGTTTTCAGTAGACTCGAATATTTTTGTCTTACATTTTTGGTACATTCTTCATGACCTAGTTCATTCATCTACATGCCCTTCCTTTGCTACAATGCATATATCATCATACATCTTTCCCTTTTTTCTAGACGGTATAGACCAACTTCTTTCTACCTCTCGTAATTCATATATTCCAGACCAACAATTTTGCTTGTAAAGTATTTCCAAATTATATCTTGTTTACTTACCATTTCTTTGACTGGTGACCATACAACACAGCAGTACAGTAGATAAAATTGCATGTGTACAGCAAACATTTCCAAAGTTGGCTTTACCTTTCTCATTACAGGAGTTCTGATTACATTACTATATTACTGTATTCTTAATGCATTCTTCATTTTTTTTTCATTCAGTTTTTAAAGGGAGGTGCTGGTATATAATGTCAATTCATTGACTTATTTGCTCATCAAATTTTTCATCAAATTCCTTCACATCATTCAATGATAATTACTCAAAATTTTCTTCATCAAATTACAACAGGTTCTCTTCAAACCACTCCATGACTTGCTCAAATTCTTCTTCATTAAATTCCACCAGGTTCTCTTATATACATCTGTTATCTACATCCACATCCTTTCGTAGTTTTTCTTGGTCTTCTCATCCTTTTGGCTTACTCCTGTGTCATCTACAAAACATCTGACTATACTGTCCTTAATCTCCTTGTCTGTGTCCGAGATTATCGTACAAATTTTACTAACATTACTCCTTGTGACACTTCCAACAGATCTTTCTCTTCAGACATGATTACATTTCCTAAAAATTTGATTTTCCTGTTAATTACAAATAACTAATTTTCCTAGTTTAGCTCTAATGCATGTGTTTATGGGTCAGAATTAGAGGCATCATGGGGAAGAAGACCAAATTAAAGATAAAATGGAGTTGAAAAGATTCCCGAGTGCTTGGAGCCCGAGTACATAAGGTGTGCATGGGAAAGAATGAAGTGGTATACGGGTAGATCTACTATCAGTAGACTGAACTAGGGAATATGAAGTGGTCAGGGGAAGCCATAGAAAGGTCTATGGAGCCTGGTTGTGGATAAAAGGCTGTAGTTTTGTTGCATTATACATAAACAGTGGATGTGAGCAAATGAGACCATTTCTTTGTTCCAGGCACTCCATTTGCTAACCTCGGAAAGTGAACAAGTATGAAAGGAAAAAATTATCAGGTCACTTATCAAAATAAAACCTTGTTTGTTTGCTTTGTCAAATGCTTTACCAAATTCTGGAAAAAACACATTCATTCTTTTTCCTTTCAAGAGATTCATTTTAGTCTCTGATGTGAATGGCCGAGTTTGTGTTCTTTTGCCCGGTACAAATCTTTGCTGGGATTTTGTAAAACCTGCTATACTGTATTGATTGACGGTTTCTCAATAACATCAACCAAGTTTTGCTAGTCATCTTTGTCTTTCTGATGAAAATAGCTGGGATCCAATAAGGTTCTGGCACTGTCAATTGCTTCAATTCTGTCCTTTTCTGCTGTAAAAATATATGTAAGGGCATGTTCATCATACTGAAAAAAAATATAATAAGAATCTTCTTTGTTTTTATGCACATGTCAGAAAGGGCAAACAAGTAAGTACCAAATTATATAAGCCAGTTAGCATTTAGCATAGTTTCTTCGGGGTTACTTTCGCAGTTTTCTCCTTTAAAAGGGCCAATCTTAGATTTTTGATTTTCTTTGGTTTATCTAATCTGCAACTTGCTGATCTAGACTACGTTCGAAATTCTGTGTTACTTCCTCCTCCTAAAATCTATGTTCACCTTCATACGACTCAAACTTCCTTCAGCATTTCCAATTTCCATTTCAAGCTGTACCTCACTTTTTCTTAATGCATACCTTTTCTGTTTCATCCATTCTCTTCTGTTCATCCACTGTTTTCTCTATCTGGGTACCTTTTACTTCATACATTTTTTTTAATGTGTGATATCAATCCTTCAGTCATTTGTCCTCTTCTCATGTAAAGTATTGTTGCAAAGCATATAAATCAGTACTAATCAGTATTCAACAAATAGTAACACAGAGACATGATGAAATGTTTCACTATCAGGAAAATGCAATCTTAGATACCATGGTGTTAGACAATGTCACACTCAGGACAGCACATCCACATAATCTGTAAACCGTTTCCACCATCATCTGACAATCCCCAAAAGGCTATTTCAATTCTCCAACCTTTTAAAAATCCAGCTTATTCAGATGTTGTGTATATGGTAACTAGCAAGATGAGAAACTAAAGTAATAAGTAACGAGTGATTATACTGGGATCACATAAGGAGCCAGGGAAACTAATCTTTATGAAGAGCATGTCAGGTTAAAGCTGGAAACACTGCTTCACATCTATAATGACCAGGAAGAATCTAAGTCGAATCCTTTCAACATATCGTTATCATCATCCCAAAATAGGGCTGTAAAACATAATTTTGTGCAACATCATACACTTCCAACTCACAAATCTTGTTCAATTTGAGATGCATATGAGGTTTTTTTTTTTTAATTTTCCAAAAGAAGGAACAGAGAAGGGGGCCGGGTGAGGATTTTCCCTCTAAGGCCCAGTCCTCTGTTCTTAACGCTACCTCGCAAACGCGGGAAATGGCGAATCGTATGAAAAAAAAAAAAATGAGGTTTATGATATTTGTACATCACCAAAGTTCAGTATATCTGATAAGAAGATAGAATTGCATTCCTATTTAATTTCATCTTAAGCTTTAATTAAAGCTTAGTGGTTATGATCTTTTCACTTTTACAGTTCTAATAATATGCAACAGTTGCACAATTTTTCTATCACTAACATCTAGGAGAGGAAAGATCCTATGGATCACAATTTTTCAATGATAAATAAGACAAAATGCCCTCTCTATCTACTTAACCAAAGAAATATATTTTTGTTTCAGTTCATTACCGAGAAATGTATTGAATAATAGGTGATCAATGTTAAACTTAGGAAATATTTGTATGTTTATCTAAATTTACCTACATACAAATCTGACTTCTCTATTCCCCTGGGAATTCAACCTTACCTTGTGGGTTGGGAACGAGCATAGATAACCCCACATGATGCCTTCCTAAACAAACCTCCTTTACATGATTCATCCTCATAATACCTGCCTGGTTCTCACCTTTCTATCTACATCTGAAACATGTTCCCTCCTGGAACTCCCTCAAGGGGGTGGCCAAGGTAATACAGTGTCCATAACTAGTGAACTCAAGTGTACTTCTTTGCCTTCAGTGCCTCATCTTTAACTGGACAAAGACAGAGGGCAACTCTAGTGCAGTGTTTGCAGAGGCTCCAATTAATGTTCCTAATGACTACTTCCACCTAATGCTCCTACCTATGTTCCTACTTAATACTTCTAACTAATGCTCCTGCCTTTATGTTCTTACATATGACTTCTATCTCCTGCTCCTACTGTTTTGCCAGTAGCAATCCCCAGAGTGTTACCATTTGTACCCCACTCTCTGCCTCTTAAAATGCTGTGATAAAACCACTTCCAGATATTTTTCTTAAAAACATGCTGTGCTACCACATGCCAGATCTTTTCCTGTTTGCTGCCCATCACTTAGATATGTTTCAGGCATACTTCTAGGCTTTGTCAACATTCACTCAAAAGAGGTTTTGTGCATTAATGCTAATCCCTGGCAATCTAAAAAATTTCTCCAAAAACATTCAAGTTATGTTGCTTTGTATACTCTGGGCAACTGATGCAATCATTCTACTACTTGATCAATATTTGCACTCTACTAAGCCACCTCTTCAGAGGCAAATATAATGTATTCCACATCTCTCCAAACTTGTCTTCTACAAACCTCTCCTAGGTGTATTTCTCTCCAAACATTACCTTTAGTAAAAATGTATATTTCCTTTTTAGTTTCTATTCTCAATGGTGCAAAACCTTTTCTTATGAATGGCTTCACTATCATATTCTCACACTGCTTCTGTACTTTTTCGTAAGTAATATTCAAATTTCCTAAACGTCATGCTACTGGAAAGCTATTCCCATCTTGTAAAGCTTGTAAAAAAAAAAAAATGCACAAAAAAAAAAGGCTTTGCGACAAGAAACTTCTTTCTGTAAATAGACATGGATCAGCTGCAGAGACAAACAACTGATGATCTATCCTAAGCAGGCCTGAACCAGTATGACAGTTAAGTGTTCATGCTATCCCTAGCTGCTTGACGTATAATTCAACAATAAAAAAAACACGTGTACTATGATCAGCCATGAAAATACTCATGTTAACCAGGTAAACCATCAGGAGTAGGGCACACTGCAAATAACCAATTGCCAAAATCCAACCTTTATACTGCATTATTTATCCAAAAATAAAAAAGATGCGATCAATAACCAGTCTCATTTCTTAGACTGAAAAAGTCTTAAATAACAGGTGTTTTATGTTCACCAAAAATCAAGCAAGTGCTTTAGGTACTTCAGAATGGATGTAGCATTAGATGGATCCATAAGGGCTGCAAATATGGTGCTGACAGGATTAGGATCCCGAGTGCATTAAGCAGCATGTGACAGGAAATGTCACTATCTGTAAGAGTTAAAATGGGTACATAGACAGCAGCAGTCCTAAATGTATTGTGGAAATATGAGTAATGAGCCTCGATGGCAAAAGAAAGTAAGCAGGTAATTGCTGCGTATACAAAACATGTGAATGTAAGGTATGAATCAGGATGATTGCTCTAGAAATAATAGAGCAAGAAAGAGTTGCAGGAGATAGTGCAGTCTGACTGAGATGGTCAACCAGCATATGCAATAACAGAGGATATGGTTAAGTGAAGAGATACTAAAAATAAGGATTTATCTGACAGAACCAGAGCAGGAGGGAGAGACCAGCATGGATGGGAAGGAGAGAGGAAAGAAAACTGAGGTATCAGAACATCATTAGAGTGCAAAAGGAGTGTTGGGAGTAAAAGAAAAGAGAGAGATGCTGTTCAAGGGGTGAACAAGGGAATATGAAGCTGTCAAAGTATCTTTGCATGCAGTCTGGGGATTAGGCATGGTTTTGGTACATTTGGTATACAAAAGATTAATTCAAAGCAATAATAAGCAAAACATCAAAGTAATGTGTAGAAAAAAAAAGGATTGATTTTGATGCATAAATGACTGATTATGTGGGATTTGTCCAGTCCTAAAGCCTACTTCTTATTGAGGGCTTTATAGCATGATAAGGGTTTCACTAACTTTTTCATACTTGTTCACAGTTTCCCACAATGGCAAGGAAGCACCTGGAGCAGACAAACAGCTTCACTTCCTCTTACCCAGTTTCCAGCTGTCATGTATAATATGTATGGGAGGGTGTCATCTGCAAAACATCTAACCGGGGAGGAGACATGTAGTCTTAAGAGAGATAAAGCATTTGTGGACTAAAAGTTTGAAGAATTGCAGTATGAAATACTTGGATGGAGTGAAATGTAAGCAGCATTTATGTATAAAAACAAGTGAACAATGAAGATGAACCAAGAGGATATCATGTCAGAAGTGAAGAAACCAAGGTGTAAGGGTAGGCCAAGGAGATGGAAGGATGGAGTCAACAGATATATGTCATGGCAACATTTGGCAACCATATGCACCCCTACCAAGAACTTAGCCTTGAAATTATAGTATGTAATATACATGCAAGGGCATATTCATGCATTCTGGACAATTGCCCAGGCAAACACATTTGTACATCTTAAGCAGTTGCCCAGGTGGAAATACTCATACATTCTGGGCAGATTATATCTATAAATAGGATTTCTTTTCCTAAAAAATTCTTATAATCATTTCTTCCCATAAAAATTCTTACCTGTATATCTTCCTCACACAAAATCATCATACAGCAATACCTAATTATATATAAGTACAAAGATTTTTTTTTCCTAAACTGCATTTTATGCACAACATAAGTAGCTGAAAAACAGACACAAAAGAAAGTTGTTGCGAATGAGTCTCATACAGACAAAATATGAACCTTGGTGGTAGTGCACCCTATTCCCAATGGATGAGCAAGATATATTTGATATGCAATTTCTTAAACTACCAGTTAGTCAACTGGGGATAGTACAACTGCTGTAATGAGAGTTTCTTACTCAAATAATACTGCTCCAAGCCTGTTGGGGCTATAATGACCAGATTGTGTCTATGCAGCAGTGTGTCTATTGAAGAAAGATGTACCTTTCCTTTCAGTGCCCTCTCAGTGTATTCAATGTACTATGAATGTTACTTACATATTAGCAGCCAATGTGCTCACTTACGTGGAGAATATGAACGGGATCTGGACCTTTCATAACGGTCATATTTGTCATATGCACGATCATATCTCTCATAGCGGTCATAATGTGGAGGCCGGTCATATCGGTCATAGCTACTTCTGTAGTAACTCCGATCACGGTCATATCTGCCAAAAAAAATGACACAAAATTTTAAAATCATGTGCATACTCTGATGATCAAACCATCATTCCATATCATATTGTATATTTCAGTCTTCAATATCTATGAATAGGTTGATCTTTATCACAAGCTGATGTTCAATTAGAGACAAAACAAAACATTCTCAAACTTAAAAATTTTTGAGTATTCTTTGATAAATGATTTTATGTGGTTCTAAAAGTCCTGACTCAATACAAATGCATTAAGAACCATAACATACACCTTTCAAGAAAATAAGTATATTTAGTTGTAAATTCAGATGAACCAGGAGTTAAAGTGGAGTAATTTGATTTCCACATCACTGAATATTTGAGACAAATGGGCTCAGTCTCTACAAAACATCTGATGTAAGCTACTGTATATCTTAAAGAATGAGAACTGTACAGTTCTGTAAACATTTTCTCTGGAGGAAAATATCAAAGGAAACTGGTTATCAGGCATTCCAGAATGAGTAATTCAGGCAAGTTATGTCTAAAAAAGGGCCAGTGACAGCCTAGTGCTCTTTTGGTTAACAAGCACCTTCTTTGTCCTTTTCAATCTTAAAGGATTATTACTTAAAAAAATTTACATAATGGGATCTCATAAACAAATATACTTAAGAGTCATCCAAATGTACATCCACACTAGGTTTAAGACCAATGTAACCAAGAATGATAACTACAAACAACTGAAAATAGAGAGGCCTTAGCAAACCATCGGAAAATGACTGAATATTGTTCCACGTCTTCTACTATTTACAGTGACTAAGACAGAAGTTCCCAAACTTTTGAATCTGTAGACACCATCACAGACTTACTGAGTATCAATCAAACCCCCAGTCCCATACTCTGTAAATAATAATTACTCAAAATCTTTGTTTTCATACTTGATCAACGTTTCCCACATCAGCATCAGGAACACACGCACAAAGGCTGCATCCGCTCATACATTCTCTAGTTGTCATATGTGATCCACTGAAACCACATCTAGGCACTACAGACCTTTCCATGGATTACCCTGGATGCTTCACATGCCCCGATTAAGTCCAGTGACAGTACGGCGACTGCATTAAGTACTTTCTTTATCATACTTAATCGGTTTCCTGCATCAGCAAGGTAGCACCAGGAAACAGACAAAGAATAGGGGAGAAAGAATACTTCCCACGTATTCCCTGCATGTCGTAGAAGGTGACTAAAAGGGAAGGGGGCGGGGGGCTGGAAATCCTCCCCTCTCATTTTTTTTTAAATTTTCCACAAGAAGGAACAGAGAAGGGGGCCATATGAGGATATTCCCTCAAAGGCCCAGTCCTCTGTTCTTAACGCTACCTCGCTAATGCGGGAAATGGCAAATAGTATGAAAAAAAAAAAAAAAAAAAATATATATATATATATATATTTATATACACACATTCATCATTTGCCTTCATCCATCCCAGTGATACTCTGACCCACAGGAAAGAGCATTGCTACACCCTTCTTCAGCAAGGTAGCACCAGGAAAACAGACACAAAAGGCCACATGAATTCACACTTGGTTTCTAGCTGTCATGTGCAATGCACTGAAACCAAAGCTCCACATCCAGGCCCCACAGACTTTCCCATGGTTTACCCAAGAAGTTTCACATGCTCTGATTCAGTCCACTGACACCAAGTTGACCCCGATATACCACACTGTTCCAATGCACTCTATTCCTTGCACACTTCTCACCCTCCTGTATGTTCAGGCCCCGATTGCTCAAAATCTTTTTCACTCCATCCTTCCACCTCCAATTTGGTCTCCTGCTTCTCCTTGTTCCCTGCACCCCTTACATATATATCCTCTTTGTCAATCTTTCCTTACTCATTCTCTCCATATGTCTAAAACAATTCAACACACCCTCTTCTGCTCTCTCAACCACACTCCTATTTCCACACATCTCATCCTTTCATTACTTACTCGATCAAACCATCTCATCACATTTTGTCCTCAAACATTTCATTTCCAACACATCCACACAACACTATCTATAGCCCAAGCCTCACAACCGTATAAAATTGTCAGAACTACTATTCCTTCAAACATACCCATTTTCGCTCTTCAAGATAACGTTCTCTCCTTCCACACATTCTTCATCGCTCCCAGAACCTTTGTCCCCTCCCCTACCCTGCAATTTGCTTCTGCTTCCAATTGCTGCTCAGTCCACTTCCAGATATCTAAAACACTTTACTTCCTCCAATTTTCCTCAATTTAAACTTACATACCAATTAACTTGTCCCTCAACCCTGCTGAACCTAATAAACTTCCTCTTATTCACATTTAAACTCAACTTTCTTCTTTCACACACTTTTTCAAACTCTGTCACAAGCTTCTGCAGTTTCTCACTTGAATCAGCCATTAGAGCTGTATCATAGGCAAACAACAACTGACTCACTTCCCAGGCCCTCTCATCCCCAACAGACTGCATACTTGCACCTCTCTCCAAAACTAGCACTTCCCTCCCTAACCAACCCATCCACAAACAAATCAACCATGGGGACATAACACACCCCTGCCACAGAACGACCTTAACTGGGAACCAGTTACTCTCCACTCTTACTACTCGGACACATGCCTTACATCCTTGGTAAAAACTTTTCACCACTTCTAGCAACTTACCTCCCACACCATATACTCTTAAGACCTTCCATAAAGTGTCTCTATCAAAAGTATCATGTGCCTTCTTCAGATCCATAAATGCTACATACAAATCCATCTGTTTTTCCGAGTATTTCTCACACATTCTTCAAAGCAAACACTTGATCCACACAGCCTATACCACTTCTGAAACCACAGTACTCCTCCTCAGTCTGACACTCTGTGCCTACCTTCACCCTTTCAATCAATACCCTCCCATACAATTTCCCAGGAATACTCAACAAACTTTTGCCTCAGAATTTTGAACATTCACCTATATCCCCTTTGCCTTTGTACAATGGCACTATATGTATAGACTAAATTAAGCAAAATTGGAAAAGCGATGCACAAATTAGCCAATAGAAAATACCTTTCAAAGAAAGTAGTTTACATCCTTAATGAGACGAATGGGCCAAATGATAATCATTAGGTTACAGTTTCCATCTTAAATTTAGAATAAAAACTTGCTCAGCCTTTTCTTCACTTTATATACCATTAAATATTTAAACTTTTAAAGTTTTTTGATCTTACAACTTTATTGACCCCGTAACCTGCTAGACAGCTATCGGCCTAGCACACTTCCACTTGGGAACCCCAACTCTAACTTATTTGCCCTGGGGTTATCCTACTCACACATATGGCCACAGATATCTGCAACAGAACTATATAATAGCAAGTCCTATACAAATTCTAAGGACAGCACCAAAACACCTACCCAATCCGAGAAGTGTTTGAGAAACGAGCTTCTGTGGCATAGTGTTTAAATTTCTTGACCATCAATCACATATTCCAGCCAGAGTTCAAAACCTAGGATGAGCAGTCAACCCACACCCAAACTATAACGTCATCCTCACTTCATGGCTGGTCAGTATATGGGCATCTTGCTTAGACTGGTGTAAATACACATATACTTAAGATATAAATAAAATGGCCTTCAATAGTGCATTCAGTCACTTGTATCATCTCAGCAGGGATAAAGAAATGAATATTTCCCTAGACGCATAGAAAACCTGTTTTCCATAGACCCCCATAATTTTCAATTTTCAAGCCACTTCTAATCCTTCTGAATGCACTACAATTCTATCACACTCAGTATGATTCTAGTTCTCTCTGGTAATCCACCCATCTAAACTGTATGCAAACCTCTTTGTCATTCACTCTCAGCTACTGAACACCTCTCATTACCCAGTACAGTTAGTACAGGACAGGTCATTTCCACAAAATGTTTCTTTTCGTAAAAGCTTACTTTCTTTAAACTACTGTGGAATAGCAGACAATGCATAAAATGCAGGAGAGAGACAGATGGGAGGAAAGCCGCAATAATATCATCACATTTTGTGAAACAGAAAAATTGAAGATGACCTCCAAGAAAAAGGACTGAAATTTTGGTTTGTACTAAACATGTGTGCCATGAAAGTGAAGTGCATTAGCGAAGTACACAAAACCGATACTAAAAAAACAAAATCAATATTGCCATTAAAGCCATTAAATGAGAATTTGTTGCAGCAAGGAACTGGTTCCATTATAGAATCCTTAAGATATACTTTAAATAATCAAAGAATGCATCCAAATCAAATGCACATTTATATGTCCCCTTGCAGATCATTCCAGTAGTAAAACAAGGGGATTCTCCCACTGAGGGATAGACAAGCTAGGCTGACATGAAAGAAAAATTTTAAGCCATGTAAATAATCAAAATCATTTAACCCCAGTATTTCTCATGTAAACCTTTGCACAACAATAATGTACTCAACTGTCTGAGCACCTCTGCCATTTAAATCAACTGTATAAACAGCAATCCTAGCAAAACAGATGCTTTAAGCTTCCAAAAGATGGAGTTGTGCATGAGGCTGGCTAAGGGTAAGTCTATAGCAGTAAGTATAATGGAGGTCAGCATCAGGGTAATGACTACTTACAAAATCCCCAAGCAGCACAAGAGGAGGGATGCATTTAGCAAAGCATACTTGCTTACGTGTACTTTTTCCTCAAAGTAGAATACTTACAAATAGATAAAATACTCTACAATACCCAGTCTTCACTTTATGTGGTACTACTTTAAGCATTTCACTTTTATGCAAGGAACCCAATTCTAATGATACCATTCTTTATTCAGTTGTAATTTGCTGATATACAGGTGTGGGTGGTATACAGTGCACTAAAACTTGCAGTGATGGTTGGAGTACGCATAGGTCCTAGGTGGAGTGTGCTACATTCCTGCCACCAGGTCAGTCTTGCTGTTATCATCAACGTGGGTAGATCTGTCCTATCTGTGCCATTCTGATATACCTACTAATCTGATTTTCAGGCAATCTGCTGTGTTTCTGTTTGTTAATATGGCTTCCAAGCATCCAGGAACATCTACTACCCTAGAACCAACAGTTAAACATGAGAACCTCTCTAACCTTAGAAATGAATCTGGAAATCTTAAGACATGTTGATGAAGGAGCACCAGTGCAGTAGAAAGTGTGCTATAACTTCAGGGAGGGTCATCAATGGTATAAATGAGAGTCCTGGATGGATAATGTAATGTTTCTGCCAGTAGTACACTCATGAAGTTAACGCTGTTGTGTGCAGATCTCTGCTACTTGTGCAATTTTGGTATGCCTGCTAAAGTGATTTTCCAAAAACCTATCAGCTGCTGTTTATATGGCATCCAAACATCTATGCACATCTATGTCAGAACCAGTAGTTAAATGGAAGAAAACCTTTTTGACCTTCGAAAAGAAGCTAGAAATCTTGAGGCGCTGATGCTGGCGAGGGAGCAACAGTGCTTTAGGCATTCTTGCAATTTTGGTAAATCTACAATCAACACCATACAAAATGCAGAGAAAATCCACTGTCTGCCATGGTTACAAGGGTCAGAATTCCACTTGTGGATTACATATTCAGAGAATAAGACTGAAGAAAATCAGTCAAGGTAACCTTCAGCTCAGGTCTACAGCTCTAAAGATTTATGAGGATGTATGTAAAAATAAAAATGATATAGCTGAGCCAGAGCCACTTCAAGCAGTAAAATGATAGATAAGTTTATTTGATGTCTGAAGCTACAATAATAGTAAAGTTCTCTAGAAAAGCCCTATCATTGAAAAAAATGGAAGACTTCTGAATATCTCCGCATTGTGCAATGTTAAAACAGTTTCAAGTTCATACTGACAGATCTTCAAGTGAAATAAGATTGGGAGGGGAGGTTTGCAATATACAAATGATCCAGGATGGAACAAAAATCACTTTCTAACTCAATCACAGAGGCTGTATTAAATGGTAATACGAAAATAAACAAATTAAGCATGTTCGATTAATATATATATCCATCTATATCTCTGATGTCCCTTCCTTCCAGGTACTCCCTTAAGATGATGGCAAAGATAAAAGAATCTCTAAGACTAGTGAACTCCACGGTTACTTCGCCGTTAGTGCCTCACTCTCAACAGGCCACTTAGCAAAACCAGTAACTAAAAACCTTGGTGATGAATGTAAGACAGGTTGAAAGGCTTTGTCATGATTTTCCTTAACAATCAAAATAACAATTAGGTAAGTTGAGAATTTCCTCATAAACTGTGCAAAAAGAGTTAAATAACATGTCCTAATGCACCAGTAATCTTGCAAATGTAATGCACAATAAAACACATGGACATTCCATGACCATTCTCATGTACTCCACAACTCTCACCTACTTCACTATTCCATGCAGCCCCTGACTTACAGTATTTCAGACAAAAGTATGTATTGTATGAATAAGCCTCTGAGCCTGCTGTGGTGATCACAAGATGCAAAAGGCCACAATACAAAACCCACTTTTGAAAAATAACTTCTTTAGTAGTTATTTGCTAGCCATGGTAACCACACCTCCAGCTCCATCACTCAACTTTTACAGTTGTTCAACTTTTGATATACTGCCGTTTTCAGTACGTTTACGAAAGATATATACACTCCCTGAAATGGTAATACACAAGTCGCCTCAACAACTGCTTTTGTTTACCCAAAAGATTTAAGTGCATAAATATATTCACCTGCCCTCCACCATCAAGAGTAACAGTAAATACAGCAAGTTGTTTTTTCTTTTCTTTATAATATATTCGTACAGTTTCCCAAATCAGCAAGAAGGCACGATGAAAAGACTAAGAAACACTCTCATTCACTTGTCCATTCTCTGTCATGTGTGATGCAGTGAAACCACAGCCGATATAGTTTTTCACTTTCTACAGAAAAATAAATTAAAATAAGTTTATTAGATTTAGATAGCCATTCAGCTGACAATACACAGCTGTGGTATTACAATTATAAATAAATGGGAGGTCACTATAGTTAATATTTAACTAATCATTCAAGAGCTGAAAATTAGGGCGAGCTGGATATTTCTACACTTTGGGAAAGCATCTGGATGAAGTACATTTAAAAAGCCAGGGAGGCAGATATAGAGGGAAGTTTCATAGTTATCAAGTGTGTTTTACATTGCTTGTAGTGTGCAAGCGCAATTTGGGTTATGATGGACCTTTGGATATGCAGGTTTGCCCATCAGCATGCAGAATTTATAGATGTCCACCATCAACTGCCACTGCACCAAGTTTCCTCAGTGCCCTCCTTAAGTTACGTTTTTACCAACTTTGTTTCACTACATTTCTGGTGTTCTTCATATTTCTTAAAAGATTTTCTTTACTTCCTTTCATTCCTAATCACTGTTTCCCACAAAAGTGAGGTAGCATCAGGAACACAAGAAAAGACATCATTTGCTGACATCAATTATCAAGCTCTCATGTATAATTTTGCAAAAATCAAGACCCTGATATTTTGTGTACCACTTCTACACTATGTACGAATAAAGCTGTACTGTGCCCTGCACTGAAATTGCAAATAAAAATGCTGGGTGATTAAATAGCAATCACCATACAATTGCATAGTAAAAGAGGATAATACAGCAATATGCAATTTAATCCTGAACAAAAGATACCAGCTCCTGAAGGAATATACAAATGATAGTAAAAACCAAAGTTAACAATATCAATATACTGGGAAAATGGTAAGACTATATCCTTTTTAATGGTAAAATAGCCTTGATATGACAACTGTTCCAAAATCAGTAGATTCCCTGAATACTTCAAAAAATTTCTTTTTGAATAAAGAAGTGATATATGACAATACTCTTTACTAAATGGTCCTTGCTAAGTAGAACAATGATACAAATGATGAAAGGCTCATGCTACAAACCTGTTCCAAAAAAAATCCTATTATCTAATTAAAAGAGAAGGCATTTATAACTGGTCAGCAAACCAGCTGCAACAAGAACTGCCTACAGCAAAGATCAATCTTAAGTGAATGACTTAAGCAGGATTCAGTCACATTCCAGGTTGAAGGACCATTAGTAACTGGAAGCTTTGAGAATATGAACCATTACACTAAGCATTGTGAGCTTCAAAGGAGTGGAAGTAGCCTTCAGGCAAATAATGCAAGATAATCACTTAAGCAACATTCTCAATTCCAAAAATCAGTAATAATAAGCATGTTGGGGAGACATGGCCGGAAGACCAAGGTAAGAAAGCTAATCAATGGTATAACTGCAAAATCTATGGCCAACTCACATGAAGGCTCAGATATTCCCTTGCAAATATTTTACACACAGTTACTCCCTGGAAGTATTAAACAATAACATCACAAGTGAACTCTTAATGAAGCTTAGTTCCAAGCAAAATCTTTCTATGTTTATGATACAGGATAAGTAAAACGGCAAGTAATCTTACAAGCACAACCAACACTAAAAATTCCGAGTCTGGTATGTCTAAGCTGGTAAGTATTATAAATAGAATCCTATAAGAAACTGTGTACATGTACAGTAATGGTATACAGCAACAAGGCTGATCCTAAATCAACATCCACAAATGCCGGTTCATCAAGGTACTTCCACTATTACAAGATGGAAAATATCAAGAATCTTCTCCATATACAACTGTCACAATCTATGTCATTGCCTATCATCTAGTAAAGAATGACAGTGAAAAGTTGTCAGAACATTGACAAATTTGCTTGGCCATCATTCTTGAGGCATGTGAAGTAATGAAATGATTACATTAAACTTCAGTCTACAGTAGTGCCACAATGACTGTTTAACTAAGGATGCAGTATCATAGGCCACCTGTCACACAACTATATAAACTAAAAGCAACCTCTGTGCTTTCTTCATGTACATGAAAAACTGAAATCGTAGCATTCTCATGATTAGAAAGTGACGTTTCTGCAGGGCAATTACTTAGCTCGCACTTTTTAAGTTACAAAAAATGTGAAATAAACAGGCTGAATGGCAAGACCAAAACCTTAAAGCCCTTAATTCTTGTCCAATCATTTCTAACTCTAAACAATATGTGGAGCCAAAGGAGTGAGATATACCATAGTGAATCCAGCATCAATCAGCATTAAGCCACTGGAACTACAGTAATAATTTGATATATACCACTGCAAATATTAAGTGACGTGGCAATCAAAAACTTCATCAGGAGTGGCTGCAAAATGTAAGAGATAATAACCCTTTATTTTACTTTCAAATCATCCCATCTTACCTCATGCGATAGAGAATCCTCAATTCTTAGTGTTTCTCACATTATATTTGTGTTTCATGTGGACTTGTCAACTGCCAAAGGAACTTGATCTTAACGAACCTGAATACTTCTCATTCAATGCTTAACAACCTTCACCAATAACTTGTGGTTCATCATCTTCAGCCCTGAGGCCTATACAACAAGCTTCTGTACACTTGCTTAACTAGCTTGCCTCCACACGAATACTTTGTCTGGTGGTGGCTTGAGTTGTGCAGTAACTCCCTGGCCGGGTACATACCCACGGTCATAATAGTCACGGCGGCCACCGCTGGAACGCCTGTATCGAGGTGATGGAGAACGGTACCTATCTCCCCTGTATCCGCCGCCTCCTCGCCCATACCCTCGATCATAACCTCCTCGGCTGAAAGGATCAAGAAAAGTATGACAAATATTTCAATCTATGCTACATAAATCTAAAACAGAATGACCAATACATGAATATTGCTAAAATCCCATAAACAAATACTTACAAAGTGATCGAGGACAAACATCAAATTAACATAAGAGGTTCTGACACTGATTAACCTAGTCTACCTTGTAAAAGTTCTTAGAAATGTTTAAGCTGCTCTATCTTGTTATTATAATTAAGATATTCATAAAGTCAGAAGGAAATCTAATACATAATCTAATTACCAAGAGAATCATCAGAGAAAAACATAAATTAGGTGCTTCAATAGCGCGGGGAAGTTAACATAAACTTTGAAGATGTCTCACAAAAAACTAACTTTCCAGTAAGAAAGTTAGTGATGATATAACTTATAAAGCCTGTATGTTTGGACTAATCAAAAGAATGAGTGGGGATGAGAACAGAATTCAAAGTGAGGTGCCTAATGATAAATGGCAAATAAAAAGAAGTGGAAGCAAAAAAGGAAGCAAACAGCCAACACACTATACCTTCCAACATATAACCTTCCCTTCCACACACCCCTTAATGCATCCAAGATCTCTGCCCCCTCCTGTATCCTGTAATACACTCCAATCCCCCTATCTCCTTCCGAGCCATACATTTCAGTCCCTACATTTCTAGTTCTATCTACTTCCATGTCCACTTTTAAGCATGTAACATACTATTTCCTTCAATTTCTCCATATCTAAACTCAAGCTACCTTTTCTAACCACACTAATTCACCTAATGACCTTATCTTTGTTCAAAATAAACTTTAACATTCTTCAATTAAACTCTTTCCCAACTTAATTAATCAGGCATGGATATCACTTTCTCAAGTCTATCATAACCTCTCAACTGCAAAAATTAACTATTTACATGCCATGTTAGCATACTGTTAAATCACTCCTTGCTCCATGACCCTTGCATTAAACTTACTAATCATCCTACCCACAAATAAATTAAACTGCCACAACAACAACACACATCCTTGATGCACACTGAACTTTACTGGGATCTACCCACGAACCTACCTTACTAAATACACAACATGCGGTAAATTTTCCCTTGAGAATGTAATACCTTTACATTTACCCTATACAACTATAGCACCTTTTACAAAAGCATCTCTGTCAACCTTATTATAAGCTTTCCCCATATCAAAATAAACTTCAAACAAATACTCTTATACAACACACAAGAATCATATATTTAGCATTCTTTCTCCTATCGCAAGGATATAAATGTGTGCATGTAATAATGCAACTTCAGCCACAAAAAATTGAAAATTAAGTATTCTCACAACTTTTAGTAACTTACCTGCTGAAACATGCATGTTCTACTCACCCAATATGCTTCTCTCTCAACTTGTGGTTTCTTAGCCTCCAAATCCCATATCCTCCTCCTACCTTTGCACTCATTTTCCCAAATGTTATAATTTATAGCCGCTTCCAAATACCCTACTAAGCAGCTATGGTCAGAATTTCGAAAGAGCCTGCTTCTTATCTTTTTATCAACTTACGTGGTGGGTCTACCCATATAAATGCCTGGAGTTGGTGTGTGAGGTCGCTTTGTGATTGAATAGTCTACTCTGATCCTCCGTCCATCAATTTCCATGCCAGAACATTCATTCTTGGCTTCTGTTGCATCCTTTAATGACTCAAAGTATACAAATGCAAATCCTCTTGATTTTCCAGTCTGGAAGGGAGAACCATGAACAGTTACAAAAAATTGTCTAGAAATAAGTACGAAGTTTTACATATACTGTCTGTTTACAATTCACAGGAAAGCAATTCTAAATTTAATATTCATTCCACTCTTTAAGCAGCTGAATTCAAAATTTTGAAATATATTCTAAAGAAAGGCTGTTACTTGAAGAGAAAAGTATTAGTCTATTTGGTGAAGGAATCAACTCGTCTACAAATACTTTTCCTTCATCTCCGAAACATGCATCGGTAGTTCCCATCCCATCCTTCCAACTATCATTCTATTGCTTTGATACCTGCTATCTTTAAAGTCAATGAATCTCTCCTTAACTCTAATCTCCTTCAGCATTTTGAATCTTCTCCTGTATCTGATCACCAGTATGGTTTTTAGGAGAAGGGATCCAATGATGATATCCTTACCTAGGAATATCATCAATCTACTTTGGGGATTTTGGGGAATCCTACTTCAAACTCTTAATATTTCAGAAGCACTTGAAATGGTCTGGCATAAGGTTCTGATCTCCAAGCTACCCTTTTTCCACTTTCCTAACACATTCTGCTCTCTGAAACCTAAATTTCTTTCAGGTTGGTCCACACCTGTACTTTGTGGATGACTACCTCCCTCCCACATTAAGGTGTTCCTCAGAGTTCTACCCTATCTCTTACACTCCCCCTCTACTTAATCACTGAACTACCTTCTTTAGCATTATACCCTAATCTATCCATCTAAGCAACTCTGTTCCCAATTCTATGTGGTGGATCAGGCGCATACAGCCTCTCCAATCACTCACTCTTACACATCCTCAACCCAATTAAAGCATTTGCTGTTGATGCAAATATGCATTTTATAAGCTTTTCCTAATCTCCTCAACCTTCTTTTATGTGATCTACTTCTTGCTTCATCTTACCTGCCACTTAAATTCATGTTTTGATAAGATTTCACCAAAACAGATGTAACCTTATAAAACCCAATCTCCTTCTATTTCTCTTTCTAAAATTCCTCAGGATTTTCCAGCTCCTATGTAATATAGTTGATACAACTGTAATCTAATCTATCTCTGAAACCATACAATACACATATAGCTAAGTCTACCTCTAAATAACTGGCAGTCTTGTTCAGATGCAGAAGAGTCTTCTTTTCTGAGCAGTTACTCCAATTATACAAACAACTGATTCATCCACATGAGAAGTACTGCTCTCACATCTGCAGAGGCTCTAGTTCCATGTACTTACTTAAAAGAGTCGAGTCTAAAGCAATTTGACTTATCAACTCTCCCAATCTGACTTCAAAACTTGACCCACTTTTCCTATGTTGCAATGTTGGTTTTCTTTCTCTCTTCTATAGATATTACTTCAGTTTCTGCTCTCAAGAGCTGGCTTCTAAAGCTTGCTGTAACTTGAAAAGAAAAGTATTGGTCTATCAAGTGATGTCAATATTTATAAAGGTATTGTACATGGATCCATGTCTAAACCTAAAGCTCCCAACTAACCCCTTATATTCATGCATTCCAAATCTAACAAAACATTGTGAGATACACATTACGAAGGTTGATTGTCTAATATTGTTTTATGAGCAATAGTGATTATTTAGACAAGATGCAAGAACTTTGAAATGATTCTGATACTTACATTCACCTTATATAGTGTACAATCATATATATAAAAATCTAACAGTGTAAAACAATGTCAATATGAAAACAAAATAAATCCTTCATGGAAATGAAAATTTCATCAAGAAATTTTGTCAACAAATGATTTTCAAATACATATTGTCTACTTTACAAAATGTACAATCATGTGCCCCATCTCCTCATCTCATAGTGGAAGCATACAGACCCCATACATCATACTAGTACTTTTAAAAGTCAACCACAGCTCTTTCACGAATAATAATGTTAAATAAGCAGGTAACACATACTTAGTCTTAGCTGCAAGAACTACAGTTTACTTATGTCCTTTGTTTGAAACTTATGATCAATGCATCTCCTTTGGTTAACCATGCTAGTGAAAGCTGCAGTCTTTATGATTACATCTTACTCAGATGTAATATTTCAAGCCAATTGGGTACAATCTAGAGAAACTTGTCCAAAGGTTGCATTTAACAAGTCACCCAACTTCAACATACTCCTATTATTTGACTGCAATAAGCTGAATTATCTTGGAACCAGATGGTTCATTATCTACTTATCAATAACTCCATAAATGGAATCCTTTCATTTTCACTATATATACATATATATATATATATATATATATATATATATATATATATATATATATATATATATATAGTTTGAAAAAAAAAAAAAAAAAAAAATATATATATATATATATATATATATATATATATATATATATATTTATTTATATCATTCATTTTGCTTTGTTGCTGTCTCCCATGTTTGCGAGGTAGCGCAAGGAAACAGATGAAAGAAATGGCCCAACCCACCCCCATACACATGCATATACATACACGTCCACACATGCAAATATACATACCTATACATCTCAATGTACACATATATATACAAACACATACATATATACCCATGCACACAATTAACACTGTCTGCCTTTATTCATTCCCATTGCCACCTCGCCACACATGGAATACCATCCCCCTCCCCCCTCATGTGTGCGAAGTAGCGCTAGGAAAAGACAACAAAGGCCCCATTCGTTCACACTCAGTCTCTAGCTGTCATGCAATAATGCCCGAAACCACAGCTCCCTTTCCACATCCAGGCCCCACACAACTTTCCATGGTTTACCCCAGACGCTTCACATGCCCTGATTCAATCCACTGACAGCACGTCAACCCCGGTATACCACATCATTCCAATTCACTCTATTCCTTGCATGCCTTTCACCCTCCTGCATGTTCAGGCCCCGATCACTCAAAATCTTTTTCACTCCATCTTTCCACCTCCAATTTGGTCTCCCACTTCTCCTCGTTCCCTCCACCTCTGACACATATATCCTCTTGGTCAATCCTCACTCATTCTCTCCATGTGACCAAACCATTTCAAAACACCCTCTTCTGCTCTCTCAACCACACTTTTTATTACCACACATATATGTATGACGCAATCTTTTTCTGTACTTGCTTGCCGTTCCCCACATCAGTGAGATAGGGCAAAGAACAGGAAAAAAAAAAAGCCTAATTTGGTAAAATCCACTTTCTAAGAGCTGTCATGCGTGATGCACCAAAAGTGAGGCCCACTATCCAAAACCAATTCCCAAAAACAACTCTACAGCTTACCGACTACTTTATATACCCTGATCCAGCCCAATGACATCATGTTGCTCCATCTACAATAATGCTCAAATGTTCTCTACCCCATGCATAACCCTCACCCACCAACATATTCAGGTCCTGATAACTCAATCTCATTCACTCTATCCTTCCATCATTTTCATTTCCCTGTCCCCTTTATTCTCTCCACTTATGACATCAATGCCATTACTCTCTCAGTATTCCTTAACTCATTCTCTCCATATGTTCAAACCACTTCAGCACACCCTCTTCAACTTTCTCAATCAATCCATTTACTACAACCATCTCTTTCACCATCAATCCATTCCCAATCAACCCTCATATCAAATACTGTCATCAAGCAGTTCAATTTTGACACATCCACCCTCTTCCATTCTTTAGAATTCAAGGCCTCAAGATTCACACCCATCCAATATCACTAGGACTAATATACTATCAAACACATCCATCTTTGCGCTAACAAACTACTCAATGGACTTGGGACCTTTGCCCAATCAGTGGTCCTCTTTAACTTATAGTTGCATCCACTGCCATCTTCACTCAACTTCCTCTGGGGGTCTCCTCATTCAAACACACTAAAACCAACATGTCTCACTCCTTCTTAAACCTTATTACCTTATTTTCACTCACAAAAACTCAACTCCCTCCTTTCTCACAGTCTTCCAAAATCAGACACCAGCTTCAGCAATTTCTCACTGAAGTCTGCCAACAGGGCCATATTATCTACAAACAAATAAATGATCTGCCTCCCAAGCAGAGCCCTCCATTCCCCAGCATACTGTAGACCTATCCCTCTCTCTTCAATACCTATGCATTTACCTCCCTTAACAACATTTCATTAAAGATAAATCAGCCATAGCAATATCAAATACCCTTAAGAAAGACGCACCTTTATTTGGAGCCACTCATACTCTTCCCTTGCTACTCCCATATATGCCCTGTTCTTGCAGCAAAACTCACTGGATCTAGTTGCTTTTTTTACATACCAAGTAACTGAGGCAAATTCTACAAGGCAACTCTGCCAACCTCATCATACACTTTCTCCAGATCCATAAATCCCACATAAAAATCTCTCTCCTTAAATTCATCATACAAATACTTTTGTTGCCATACATTGCATTAAATTTTAAGTAAACAGCACAACATTCATATTTACAATTCAGCAAATACCAGCAGAGTTGATTGTTTTAAGCTTTCTGAACATTTTTGTCTTGTGACTACAGGAATGGAAACAATTTTCATCCTCTATACATGTTCTAACTTGGCAATTACACCCTTCTTCAATGTGTTCATTGAATTCAATTTTCATCCTCTATACATGTTCTAACTTAGCAATTACACCCTTCTTCAATGTGTTCATTGAATTCAATTTTCATCCTCTATACATGTTCTAACTTAGCAATTACACCCTTCTCCAATGTGTTCATTGAATTCAATTTCCTATTTCAAACTTAATCTCCCCTTTATGCATAAGAACATTCTGTTCCATGCCAATATATGACAGCAACCTGCATACCTAAAGACAAATACCCCTAAGCTGTCCCCAGCTAAGGGGAAAGAGAGAACAGCTTATCTAAGAAAATCAGAAAATAAATTTTGCAACTTCCCAAATGGCAAATAAAAGGAAATTAGTGCAATATGTTCCCTACATAATCCTATAAACAATCATACGCTCTAATTATTTCTTGAAAGGAAAAAAGTTTTAGTTACAAATTTCAAACATCTTGGAAAATTATGTGCAATCAATGCTTTTTGGGGCAGCCACGTCCACAATTCAGGGCTTCATTTATACTTGATTCACAACTCTCTGTCAGACCATTTCTTAAATATTTGGCCAGGACTAGATGTTAATTTCTTCAGAAATTGCTTTGAGTTTTAATTTTAGGTAATGGGGACAAATCAGATATTGGGCTGGCTTTAAATTTAGCAAACTGAAGGATTTCGGCATAAGGACTATAAATGGACTGTTCCACCAAAGTAACAAGTACTTTCCAAGTCCTTCCTTTATATTATCAACTGACAAGCACAGGAAAATAAAAATTGTAAAGAACAGCTCACTTTAACCTTTAGCTCAAAAGCAAAAATACTTTAGTAATCAGAATACATTAAGGGAGGAGCAAAAAAAGATATAGGAATGGGAAACAACAATAATGTGGATTCTACATACTATTAAGAAAGCTATTTGTAAATGCAATAAAAAACAAAAATTCAGTAAGAAATAAGTGGCAATGAAGAGGAAACATCTACCCTTTACTAATCCTCTGACTACTACAGCAGTACTTCTATGGGTAACCAAGGCCAAAATATCTACTAATTTCAACTCAAATCACAGAAAAACTTACCTTTGAATCAAGCACAACTTGAACTTTCTCCAGAGGTCCAAATTTGTCAAAAATGCTGTGCAGCTGTCTCTCTGTTGTGTACACACTAAGACCAAACACTCCAAGGCATTTAGACGGTTCTGGGTTGTCACGCGTCCCGATGTGGCGCCTGCGATTAGACATCGGAGATCTTGGAGAAGGAGACCTGTTAAATTTAGCACACTTCAATTGTTACGTGATAGATCAACTGTACACAGTAGTTTCTTGTATATGAAGAAAATAAGGTCAATGTGCACTGATACCAAAGAAGAGTAAATAAAATGTGTTTGGGGAAGCAGTGCTTATGTGTATGGTACAAGTGTATAATATTCAGAAAGTGGACATATGAGATAGGGTACTGACTGGAGGAATAAGAAATTAAAATTGTAAGTGAAAAAGAAAAGAGGTACTAAATATGAATGGTATCTGCAAGGATCATGCTTCAGAGATTGAATGGAGCAGAACAGACAGTAGAAGGTTGCACTAAAGGGATAAAAAGTGAAAACGATAGTATTGGAGATATTCAGTGAGAGATTATCTATGAACTTTGAAGAGAATACAGAAATATATTCTTGAATGGATTGAACATTGTGAGAATAGATAAATGACCAGCAGTTTACTATGAAGAAAGTGAGAGAAATGTCTGGAGAAACAATGCCTTGTTTGTAGTACTTATGGAGAAAGCATGTGTATCATTGGATTTACATGGGTGTATTATGAAAGGACCTATAGATAAAGGGAGCAAATGTTACTACATGCAGCCAAGGATTTGTGTGAGAAAAGTAAGACACGAGTGCAGAAAGAAATATAGATCAGCGATACAACAGAAGGGGAGGGTTTCCAGGCCCTGACTCCTGCTACTCTTAATTTCTCTATCTCTGACACTATTTGATTAAATGGGGGAGTATTCTCTTTATTTATGAGGACAATATGGAATTAAAGTACTAGAAAACAGGAGGAAATATGTGTCTGGTAAAAATAAGCAAGCAGGTATGTAATGAGTTGCACAAAAAGTGATACATCTAGATCCTTCAGGAACAAATCTGCTACATACTGACTGAGGGCACAAATTTAACAAAGATGTCAACTGCCTTAGAGGTACTGTTTATATAAACTAAAAGTACTCATATCTTTGGTGAAAGGTGGTAAAAGAAATATATAATATGGCTACAAGAAATATTGATAACTTCTCATACCGAGTACGTCGAGAGCGGCGACTTCCATCATGACCATTACGAGGAGATCCACTTCGAGAGCGATGTCGCCGAGGAGTACGAGAACGTGACCTGAAATTCGTTGAATATCATTAGAGGTTTTGCTGTCAAAGTGCAACCTCATCCAAACTTTATAATTCCAAATGAATATGTAATTTTTTTCCCTGTTACTGATAGAAGTGCAATCTAAAAGCTGCAAAAGCCCCCAAAGAGGAGATCCTTGTAGTCATATACTAATCAATAATATCATTATAACAAGTTGTATCTTAACTTTTTCTTGTTTAATTTTTTCCATTAATACAGCCTCAAGCTGTTAGGGCACCAGTTTCACAAACTATGGTAAAAATGATATCTCTGGCATTATGCCTACCTCCATATTTTCTTAGTCGCATGTAACACGTGTCCATTCATTACTCTTAGTGCTATACTAAGTTTCAAACATTACTATTCCCTATTTTTTTCACTCTGTATCGCATGTAATCTCATCAGGATTATTGCTCCTATTTGTCACTACAGTGAATTAAATTAAAATCTACCAAATTAAGTGCTTTAATACCGCAAGTAGCACTTGCATGAAAAGAGATAAAAGAAATTAGTTTGAAATATATCAATTCAATCAATGGATAATGCTATTACCTTAGTTAAATTTTAAACTGATAAATAATGAGATGGGTCTAAGACAACACGACTGGGATACAGTTGAACCATGACGGAACAAGCTGGAAGCTACCACAGTTTTTGCAAGTGCATGATGCTCTTTTTTTTTGTCAGTTTCAGAGGTGTTCAGCAGGTTGGTATATCACTCAATGTGCATAAGAAGAGCTTCAAGGTAAATTTGAGTAAAAGCACCATTCTTGCTTCTGAAAGAGATGGGCTAATGTAGAATAACATCAACTTAGAAAAAAAAGAAGAATTTAATGGGACGAGAAATTGGGAGCAATGTCAGCTTTGTGTCACAGAAAGAGTAATGAATGGGGGGGAGAGTGAGAGAATTGTTAAACGGAAAGACTGAAGAACATGCAAAAACAAAAAACAAAAAAGTATTGGAGATATAACTTGCTTATTAAAGCTATACTTAGGAAAATGCAAACATCAGACTTTTGAAATATATATCTGTGAACAGGGGACTATGGTTTCTATGCTTTATAAGGACTGCTAGAGAATGGATGCGAGTGAATCAGGCCTTTTTTTCGTCTGTTCCTGGTACAACCTCATTAACGAAGGAAATGGTAAATGAGCATAAAAGGAAACTATAAGTACGATATCATATAACCCCAGGACCCTCCTCCAGTGGTACCTGCTGCTTCAAGGTTACACTACATGCAGCAGAAGGGAAAGGATGGACTCCTTTGGAGTAAGGATTCCTACAGCAAAATACTACTACAATGATATAACCTCACCAAAACCGAGAATCCAGTAATGCCATAAACATATAGGAAAAACACTTATGTATTGATGAATTTTTCAGATATGATGTCTGCAGAAGGCCAGCAAATGAGTAAGGATGCAGAATTTCTTAAACAATTACAGAACCAGTTGCAAAAGGTAATATTAAAAGGTGGATTCTAAATCAAGGATATACATACCTTTCACATGAAACCATCATGGATGAAGAATATCTATCCATCTACACTTATGACAGTTCAAAAGTTAACAGAAGTGTCGTGCAGGAATTGGCTTTTTCCCAGTTCTTTCCGTGTTTTTTGTGAATCAATATTACGTACTTCTGAATACAGCCACTGAAAATGTCCTCAGAACTCTTACTGCCGCTCAACACTTCCACACCAAAAATATCACAGTAACAACTGCATCACGAACTAGAAGGCTATGTGACCCCCAGATGTTACCATGTAATAATTAATTACCAATTCTGGGTCAAGAGTTTCATATATGCAATACTTGTGTAACGTAAAGTAAAACTTTCCTGAGAAAACACGATACTCTATTCTGCATGCTCCTGACTCTATATTGTCCAATTCACACATTCTCAACTTTATGACATTAAATATAAATTTGGCCAGTTTTGGCATCAAATTTTAATGAGATAATTATAGTTCTAAGTGATGTATACAAGAGTGAGATGGTCATCACCTCATTGAATATGCAGAATATTAGCATTCGCTAATTTCAGTGGAAGAGGAAATGCCAAACTGAGTATTTAGAAGAACCAAATCCTCCCAATTCCCAGTACAGGATGAATTTGAATGGCTATGCCAAAAGTTCACACAACAAAGTACATTACTAACAGCAAAGTGTGACATGGCACACGAGCCCATAACCAAACAACTGGATGAACATTTACAATAGCATTATACTGCATATACAAGTAATCACACCAACTTTGATCAAATCCAGGAGACCCAGGATTGGCTGAATATTTAGAATTTTCTGCCATGTCAACAATAGAGGTTATATGCAGAGGCTTTTGCTGACTTCCGTGTCTTTGACAAAATATCTACAATAGTAAAAGTTAAAACAACTTTTTAAAATCTTAAAGCTAATATGTTAAATTTCAAAAATCTTAAATAAGAAAATCATTTACAATTTCTTAGAACATATCTTGTATATAATATAAATTTCCTCCATGAGAACACTGAAATCTAAAACATCATAATCTTTGCTCTATACACTCTCAAGCATATGAAGGTAAAGAAAATTTTTCTATTTGCCAAGTGTTTCTAAAGAACTCCTTTCCAACTGCATTCAGTTGTATGCATTGTAACTTCATGTAGGCAGAAACTGTAACACCAGGAGGTATAGATATCTTAAATTATATGAAAGTGAGATTTAGTCCCACTTTCAATCCAGCTGCAGATGACTTAACAGATAAAACCAGGGAACACCATCCGAAAGATACAAAACTAATGCATCGATCATGAAAATAATGCAAGTTCTAAGTTAGGCGACCTAAATACATGGACAACCTCCACTTCATTAACAAATAATCTGATAAAACAATAACACTGACAATACCTGCTAAAGGATCGTCTACGTGGAGGAGGAGAACGAGATTGTGAGGAAGTACGGCGATGAGCAGGTGAGATGGCAGGCGACTCCAAGCGTGACCTTGAACGTGAGCGAGACCTTGGTGTCAGGCTGTTCCGCTCACCTTCTGGGCTCTTTAGAAAGAAAAAACGTTAGGCTCTTCCAAAAGAATACATAAATGGCAAAAAATAAGTCAGAAAGAGGTATAAAGTACTGCTCCTAACTTCAGGTCCTCAATGAATGTGCTGCCTAGCATTATGCATACCACTGTTATGTACTGCAACAAATCTAATAACCATAAAGAGACAAGGCAACACAAAATCAGATGTAGGGATTTCTTTCATACCAAATGAAGTGAACCTCAATATTTAATACTCTGCCCTTCCAAATTATTACAATTAACTCAACCAATCCAGCTTAAACAACACCCCTGTAAAAAAAAAAAAAAAATCAAACCTAATTTATAAAACATTGGTATATAAGGTCTCAAAGTTAGAAAAAGTTCAGGGTTTCAATTTGCAAAGAAAAACCCCAAATTACATTTCTAATCATTTTTGCAATTCTTTACCAGCATCACAAGATACTGAGGAGCTGACACTGGCATCTCAGGAGTTTCTGTAATGGACCTGTTCAGTTTACAGTAGATGTATTAATTTATACCGTAAGCAAAATGATGATAAACAAACCCCATTATCCCAAAGGCCCAGCACTGCAAAAGAAGACAGTACATTCAATATCTCTAGATTAGCTCAGAGCAACTCAGAATGTCAAAAGGTAAATATATACTTAAAACTTTGCTTAAGTGCAACTCAGAATATCAAAAGGTAAATATATGCATAAAAACTTAGCTTAAGCCTAAAACACATGCAGTAAACTTTGTCAGTAAACAAACAGGACACTAGGTTCTGTTTTCATGGCAGCACCACTGTGGTTTGACTGGTTACTTCTGCAATACAACAATATATAAAAAAAAAAAAAAATTGCATACTTTATGGCAACCTACAATACTACTCTTCCATATAACAAACTAGACACCCAAAACAAGCTTATACCTCTAATTTGAACATTCACTTGTCTCCCTTGACTTTATACAATGGCACTAAATACAGACGCTGTCAATCCTTAGGCGCCTATCCATGAGCCACAAATACATCAAAAAACAAATCTAACCAATCAAGAACAATGTCATCACCTTTCTTGAAAAATTCAACTACTAACCCATTTGCTCCAACTGCCTTGGCACACCATCTTAAACGAGTCTTTCACAACCTCTTCTCTCTTCACCATACCACTAGCCACAACTTGTTCTGCATATGGATATCACCATCCCTACCAACCATATCTGCCATCCTATCAACACATACAATTAACTATCCATCAAAGTACACACTACATCATCGCCACATCCCATCTCTGCCTGTTATCACTTCTCCATCGGCCATCCTTTACCATGTCGCACTTACTCTTATCACAAACTATTAACCTCCATCCAATAACCCTTTTTCCATCACTTTCGTCGGCTGGTACTCACACAATATTCATTTACCCCTTTTGTTTTAGTCCCTGCATCTTACTTCTCGACATTCATCATATCTAATTGTATGATAGAACAATTCATCAGCACAAAGTTCTTTTGCTAAGAGCTGCATCAGCTAAGGTGGGTCACACAGAATAATACTAATGTTTACTTTCCTTGAACTAATTTTTCAAACCAGAATTATCTAATATTCTTGTAAATAATCCAAAAATTTCATTTTAACTTTTGAGGCACGATAAAGCTAGGGGACCTAGAAGAGGAGTTCCCAGGTGGGGTTAGCTCCAGGTGATCAGATGGTCTAAACCCCTCCCTTTTTTTTTTTTTTTTTTGGAGATGGTGACAAGCAAGAACACCAACTCTTGCTGGAATAATTCAAAAGCATCTCCTCAATGAATTTTCAGTTTAGCAAGAAGTCAGAACTCACTTTTGAACCTGGGTGACTTGGTTCTTAATGCTATCATAGTGATTAGAGAATATACGATTTGTGGAGCATGAATTAGCAATATGGTATATTTTACCATGTTCAATTAGGTGATAATGGGTAAGGGCTGTAGAGACCAGGGAAAATGTGGTATTGATTAAGGTTAATGTGAAACTTCAGAATCAACATTTTATAAAAGCCTTGCCTAAACTTCTTTACTGTTTATTTTCATTCTACTTTTCAATGATTCAACTAAAATATGTATAAACATTTTCATAACAATTGCCCCAACTACCAATGCAGGTCAACAAAACAGAGGAATAACATGTATATTATACTAACACCCACCCACACTCCGTAAATCATCCATTCCAAAGCCCTCAGCTGCAGATCACACCATGCTGATAAAAATTTTGTGTAAATCTCGGCTGCTAAGGAAGATTAGATAAACTTTTCTCATAGATAAGGTGTATAAGTGATACCAACATCCCAGAGGATGGTCACCCCATAGGCTAGTGTGTAAATACAGCAATCCAGACCAATCATCACCCTAACCTAACATTAGGATAAGACTGAACACGGACCAGGTTTAACCTGATTACGAAAGTGTCCTGTGAGATGACTGGCCCCAAGGGGGCTGCTAGCGCTTTGGCCTTTGTGGTTCATTCATTCCCTTGACCTTCATACCAATATATATCCTTCATAACACCATATTTCTTTGATATTCATAACCCTCACCACTTATTCTAAAACAATAAAATATAATGTAATACTTTAATCATGATCCACATCTACACCATCATTGTAAAAGAAACTAACATCCCATTCACTGATCATACTGGTAACATAATTATTTGGGATCATATTACTTTCATTTACGTAAATGTTTAGCTCCGCTAGTCTGCTCACTCGCCATCTATATATAGTACTAACACTACGCAAATCCTGCACTACCTTCGGGTACTCGCAGTTCAAAAACCTGAAAGCAAATAAATCAGTTAATGTTAGGAATTCTGAATTCTAAACTTACCCAAGAGACTCGAGGGGGAAAAATGCGTCGTACACAAACACCAAAGACCTATGTCACTCCAAAAAGGCAGATAAAGAAAAAAAATCAATTTCAGGGGTATAAATAGAACGCAATTCCATTGTGAATTCCCCAAGCTGCAAGAATCAATCAAAAAAAATCAAAGGAAAAGCAAACACCTGAGAGGACAAGGTATCATTCGTGTGGTTAGTCCAGAAAATACCGTGGCTGTGGCTCCCCCGACCACCACATTGTCCAGGGATCACCCTGGGTATGAATCACCTCTACCAATAAGATATTCCGCCATTATGAACACCTTCACAAAACTCTGCAACTGGGAAGACATTGTGCACATCCTTACCTCCATATTTAAGTAGTAATGCCTCCTGTGTTTACAAAATAAAGAGAGCTCACACGATGCGCGGCCTTTTCCCCACCATGTACAAACAATGCCAATAGCGCATACGACGCACACCCTGATAGGTCGCTTCTGAGACGCGCGCCCTCATTGGCCAACGACCGCGTCCGATTCTATCCCCCATATTCGGTCGTTATTCAGGCTTACATTGGAATTAAGCCAGTAAATATGTACCGCCAAAAGAATAGAATCTATGATATTTCGAGGACTTTGAGTTGACTAAATCTTACAGTCAAATACCATTATTTGCGATGAACGCGATGAAATAATTCTAAACAGATGAAGTAAACATTTACACAACTTCGATAAGCATTTGACTCGCAACACTGAAAATCGATCTGCTAGATGTTGCTTACCTCGCAGCCCGCTCTAATTCAATATATCCTTTGTTAAAGAAATTTTGGTGCAGTGCAGCTTGACGCACTGCTAAAATATCTTTAATCACATATGAAACACCAAGGACAGGCGGTTTCGAAAGTACCACTAGTTATGGTTGTCATCAATTATGATACATAAATAAATCCATTAAGTAGCACATGTTCTTAATGAATAGCATATATTCACTAATTATACAGACCAATAAGGAATTATCACTGATTTATGATACACCATACCTAAATGTGCGGATATAAGGGGAACCGACAATTATGTGCATTTTTTGTAATGCCTCATTTCACTAGACTTCAGAAAATAAGTCAAAACTTATTTCGTAGTAAAAAATAAAATAAGAAACAAGCATTTACTTTTGTCTGGGAATCATTTCTATCATATTCAGGACAATGAATGATACCAGTAACCTTGTGACAGTTCTTTGTAGCGAATAGCAATACATGTAATAGTATACAATCCTTCCGTACATCTTTGAGAGTAAAGTTCACTGCAACGGCTGGTTGGAGTTGATGATCCACTCCTTACTTCACGTCCGCTAAGGAATGTCCGGACTTTAAACCCTTAAGGCGTAACAATATGGCTGTCAGGAATGACGGGCCATCATACCAAAGGATGGTACTGTCCTGTTCTGGGGCTTAAAATTAAGGACTGTTTTGCAAAGAAAAATTAACAGGTAGCTACAAAACAAGTCTGCTTAATGCAGTGTAATAGACACTTAACTTGGCAAAAGTCTGTCTGTAATGTTCTATTTCTGTAATAAAAACTTCAGCACGATTTCAATTCTTTGTATGATTACAGTATTCTAACAATCGCTTTGGTAAATTCGGCAAGCAATAGATACAAAACAGGAAAATTAGATTAAAATATCTATGAGATTTTATTTCTATGAGCTAGACAGTGTTACAATACATAAATTCATATGACAAACCTCATTTACGGAGTGAAGTACAATTCCATACCGGGTCCATTGTGTTTTGTTATTATTATCTTTTCTGTTTTTATCGTAAAATTTTGCGAGGCAATTTTCTTCATATTTCTGGCACCAGTAAAATACTCACCACTTTTTTTTGCCAGGAATGCTTGATTACGTGTATATATGCATCAGGCAATGCATTACAGCATAACTCCTATGGTTATACACTGTCATACTGCTGTGTGACAGCCGAAGGGTATGTAGTGTTTGGCAATGAACAGTCTCCTGTTAGTAGGGTAAGGCGAGCTTGTAATTACACTCCATTAATGAACATCTTTACACAGAGTTGCCATAACGAGAGAGTAGTGCATTACCACCAGGCTACACTATTTACCTGTGACATGGTAGCGCATTACGTCTGTCTAAAACTACTGACATAAGATGGCATGGGCCACTATCACTGCTCCTGAAAAAAAAAACATGCTTTTCGATAACCTGTAGAATTCAACCGTCTAAGCACGATTTTGTGACAAGGAAGGTAGATAGGAAGGCCCTCGTATAATTCATTATTATGATACACAAAAATACTTGTGCATAGGAAGGAAGTAGATGTAGTGAGTGATACTTGTGAGCTCATTAGCATGTATAATCTCATGAGACAGGAGTACACAGAACTCAGGCTGATAAGAGACTCCAACTTAATGAGCCAACTTAATGATGATGGATATAGGCTCTGGCTTAATAAGGATGAATATGGGTCAGTCCTAACAAGACTTTACTTTTTCAGTTCTCTTCCAACGGAAATAGCTCTCTGTGTACTAAAAATGGTACAAAGTCGTGTCTTAACCAGTCTGACTTAAGAACTACCCAACTCTTGAGTTCGGAACTTGGACACATTTAGCTTCCATCCTCAAGAATTGGTACTTGGGCACTTGCTGTCTTCCGCCATTTGCTAGACCATGCAATATTCTCCGCAAACCGCAAGTCACGTGATTACTACGTGTTCATTGGCAAGTCAAGGGTAGACGAATGTGATATACGTCTCCTTCCCTGCAGAGCTAAACTTTAGAACCCAACAACTATTCATGCATTGCCCAAACAGATCTGACCTGTCCTTCTAATAATACGTGTTTCAGTTTTCTAAATTCTCGATGATTCTGCGTCTAGGGCCTTCGACATAAAAGTGAATTATGAATAATATCACAAGTAAATGAACAAGGGTCTAGAGTGTATTATTCACACGTAGTATAACCCAATGCAGGTCCTATATCTTATTTTGAAGAGGTTTACCATCGTAGATCGACGTATAACCAAATATCATTTTGATTGTAGGAAAACAAAAACTCCAAAAAAATGGACCCCACTCGAGAATGTTATAAGTGAAAGCAAGTTTATTAAACAAGACGTTCAACACAGTTTAAGCTACTGAGAGAAATCGTCTACGTGATTTGCATCTGTTCGTGACCCTCTGGTACAGGGCAAGGTAAAAAGTTAAAAAAGAATTCTAAGGTTTTAGATGGCGTAAGCTCAAAGCGGCCCCACGTCGCACCAAGCACATCAACCAGAGCTTAGACTGTGTTGACTGACGTGAACCCACACTCTTCATACCACGTTCTGACACGTTTGCCGATCAATCATGACTGCACCAACAAAGACTATATGTATTTGATACGTGGATCACAAAAGGTACCCGTAAGAAAAAAAATAACAGCTACATTTAAAAGAGAACGTGATTGTCCAAATGTTTCACTATTTGCACAAGTCGGCAAAGTTGGATTATTTCAAATTATACATCAGTTATTTTCAGCCGGCAAAATGGCAAAATTTCTTATCTTTGTCGACTGAGAACAAGCACGGTCTAAGGCAGCGCCAGCAGCTGGTGTTGTGGAATGATCCAGATGATGTTAGCGTCACCTGTCGATCAATCAAACACTTATGAATAGTACATGAAAGCACATTAAGATGATTCTACAGGAATTCAGGACATTTCGGTGGCTCACTAAATGATTTAGGCGCCGTTCCTGGAGAGACTAGATCGCCAACGGCAAGTTGTGAGACCCCGATACCTAACCTAGCACAGCCTTACATTGGAACTCAAAGAATTCACACAGCAACAGACCATTGCGTTCTTTCGAGGCTGTTTGTGATAGTGGAAGATATCAGAAACCCACAGATTAGTGTGGTAAAAGTTTGGGGGTACACATAATTTAAATAGAATAACCGGCAAATTGAAACTAAATAAAGAAGGCGCAAATAACCTTAAGTCGTGGTCTTGAAGCGAAATATTTATCGTCTATTCTTAAACGTTTCTATAGTTCTACTTTCATCTTCAACGAACCAGTTTGTTACCTTATGGACAGCTTTAATATGATCTAGACGAATACCGTTCTCAAGGTCAACAGCATTTCGCGGCGATACAGTTATCTCACTAGGTTTCACAAGACTTATGAATCACAAAAATGATTAATGATACGATAAAAAAAGATTATGTAACAAAGATGCCACCTCAAGCATCTGCAACATCACCTACACGTTATAAACTTCTTCAAGCAATGTCATTGGTTATCTGATAAGGTCTTGATAGGAGTGTTAAAATCTTCCATCCTGAAAAAAAAAAATTACGTTCAATCCGGAGGGGAGGGCGACAGTCGGTCCACAGTCAACCCAGCTGTTCCTCCACCCCTGGGAGTTGATCGATAAAACGGGTACCTAGCCCAAGTAGTATATATATATATATATATATATATATATATATATATATATATATATATATATATATATCGTTAATGGGATGGCCTTGATTAGGGCTTCACTGCCCGTGCCGTCTCAGCTAACATTAAAAAAAAAAAAGCTGCAACAAGCGTAAAACGCATGAAATCAAAGTGGTATACTTACAGAAAGTATCGGACTTCTGAAGCATATCCTAGCCTAACTGCGTTCTTTATCACACCCAAACACCCGTATAAGCCTTGGTAATCGCATGCTAAATAATGACAAAAAACAATCGATCGTCATTCCCTTGTTGTCTGATAACAATTGCTGAAACCGAGAGTGAGTGCGAACCCCATCCTTCAACGTCACAATGATGGACCATCAAGGAATCACCTGAAGATAAGTTTCCCATCTTCAATATTTTCTAGATTAGCTCCACTGTTCCCGCTCTTACCTCGTCTGACATTCTTTCTTTCATCAACCATATCATTCACCTGATAAATAAAGGCACTGTGTATGAACGTCTTAGCAGCGTTGTGTTGCACATTCATTGTAAATTTTCATATAATCATTATGATACACGAAAGTGGATCGACTGATTGCTAACATGATAAACAGTTGCCAGTTTGTCTACAGTTGACAGATGCCTAATTGTCATCAGGTACTGCAGGATTATATCCCATTACAATTCTCAACACACCTACGGCAATAATGATCAATTATTCCGACCTATCATCGATGGAATTAACTACACTAAGATAACCTATTAACTAAGCGATAAAGAACCATTCTGCAAACAATCGTCAAATAATGGACAATTCATGCAAACTCTTGAGAATTTGATTACGCTAACCATGATCTAAGCAGCAGGATAACTGTAAATATTCTCTACGCATACAATGAACTATTATACTATGCACGGGATAAGAATGAACTATCAACCAACTATGAACTATTTACATAAGCGAACGTTGAACTATGTTATTAGGGTACAAAAAAAATCAATTAAATGTCTAATTAATCTTACAATGGGTCATCTGTGCTTTATCATACAACGGGTTATCTATGTTAGCTATTACCTATTCGACTATGAAAATGGTGAGCTATTCAATTATACTGTGTACTACGTGAACAACAAATTACCATTAAGGAAGTTGACAAATCATTATTCAATTAGGGCACTATTGAATTAAGATCAACTAAAGAAACGGAACCCTTAATTTCGCTAACAATGAATTATTTGGACGACAATGACAAATTGATATGACCATTCGTATTAAAATAATTCCTAGTAATAAAAGTACTTAAAACATGTTCTAAACCATCAAAGAACAAGATTTCTTCTCGTTCGTGTGTGGATTCCACTTTATCATATCAGTCGCTAAGCACGAACTTTGTGATTCAAACAATATAGGCAATGTAAAGCAATGTAGCAATGCACATAATTTTTGTATATGGGCAACACTGAAACTGACCAGAATAATAGATACAAGTTTGTTAATGGACTGGTTATCCTGTCTATAGCTCTCCTAAACAGATATTTGAAAATAAAAGTAAATCGTCATCTCTATCTTTCGCATAAACTCCGATCCTGCCAGGAGATTAAGGTTGGCGCTTAACGATGCTGGTGGGAGGGGATACACCTCCCAGCTGCGTATTGACTCGTGTGCATCCACCACAGCCGCTTCACTCTGCAGCAGCGACGGTACAATGGCTTTACTAAAGTTGAGATGTGTATTGAGTCAAAGCTTACCTTCCCCGACATGATGATGGTGTTGACGTTCTGTACTATTTCTGAGCGGACGATCATCAAAATTTCTTTTTCCCATCCACGGACGTAGTCGCTGTTGTAGACTCACTGACGCAGCGAACGTGTTTTCTTGTGCACAGCTGTGTTAGAGGAGCAGGTGTTCTGGCCACATGTTGTCGTCCAATCCGTTGTAGCGCAACAGCTGCCCCTCATGCGACGTACTAAAACAAAGGTTCTCGTTTTCTATAAAGGGAAGTCTCTCTCTCTCTCTCTCTCTCTCTCTCTCTCTCTCTCTCTCTCTCTCTCTCTCTCTCTCTCTCTCTCATAAAGCTGTGAAATGTTACATTCATAGTTTTCTATGTTATTATGGATAGCAATTTATACTGTATTTTTCACATTTTGGTAATGGTTACTGTACAAGGCTTCCTGCAGTGCTCCCCAAAACTCTCAGCTTGGGTGTACCCCGCCATTTGTAAAACTACAAATACTCGGCCAGCTACTGCGCCACATAATTACTCTGTTGCCACTGGCAACTCAAGGGTGCGTCTGTTTCTTTCCTTAACTTAGGAAATTATCATCTCATGCTTTACCTAAAACCTGTCCCTGTCAACAAGGCAGGTTTTTCATTTCGACAAAATCTATTAAAACTTTTTTTCCTCATATTTTCTCTGCTTCTTAGCCTGTTTTTGTTATATTAAATCAAGCCAGACGTCGAAGAGGATTTCTGTTCGCAATGTTATGAGTAAAATATGTTGACAAGCTCTCATTCATATAACCACTTTAAAGGAAAAATAAACTAGCTCACGTTGGAGTGAACTAACCAAGTCTTGGACATACTGCAGAGCTCAAGTGCTGAACCGACACGAGTGTGTCGACAGAGTCTCGGACCCAACCCTCACCTCTCACGTACCCTCACCATGTTAACCAGTATTGCCATACATAGGTATCTAACAAACCTGCTATTCACGACTGACCCGTTGAATCAGTCACACACGCTTGTTTCCTATTTTTGTTTTTTTTTAAGACAGCGTTAAATGAGGATTCTGTAGAACTGAAAAATCACGTAGTTTCAACTTTTCGATCACAGAGTGACGCTGAAAATACCAAATTATGTTTGCAATAGAGGCTTGAACGATACCGATTCGTGGTCTATTCTTATGATCCATTGATTACATAAAACACCTTCTGGTGCCAAAAATCCAGATGTTATCCTAATGATCTATTCTCATAAAAATAATCATCGCCGTACGAACGCGTCATGAACACAATCTTTCATGGCTTCTAGAAACTTCTCATCAGGGACTTATTCCACCTTTTCCGTGCGCGTTCAATGACTTTTAATCCAAACCGGCCGTTGTGAGATATGATCACTGAACCACTTCTCTGAACCTCCTCCTGTTAACGCACCACATTGTCACACACAAAGTGAAAATGATGAATAAGATGCAAGCTTTACAATAATACTGAAATGCCGAAAAACAATTCTTTAAGGGAACTGAATGGAAATGAAATATTTTTTGACATATATGTACTTTATGACACAGCTTTCCGTTTTGTTGTTACGTGTAATGAATGGTTACATTGTACGTGTACAGTCTGCACAGGAAACGGTTTTAAAAGAAGTTGATCTGCTTACTAAATCTAACTAAAAATTCCACCTGCGCAAATATTGCTAAGTTTCGCTATTGAGTTAGACCCCCCCTTTTGTACATTAAGTTAAGTAAATACACCAAATTTTTTCGATGGTGCCAGAGTTAGTGATGACAGCTGCGTTCAAGAGGTTGTTGACCAACTAGCCATCCCCCGCCAACAATACCATCCCCGCCTCCCCCACCCCTCAAGCTTATTTATATCTTCCGTTGCACACCTTGACCTGGCCGTGACCTGAATGTGGTCATGAAGTCTCAAAGGAGTTTGATCTAATTTGAAAGTACACTGAGTATTGACGAACTTTAAATCTCTCTCTCTCTCTCTCTCTCTCTCTCTCTCTCTCTCTCTCTCTCTCTCTCTCTCTCTCTCTCTCGTTATATCACTCAATTTCGACAAAATGCGAACCTGATGAAGATTTTGTCTAATCTTTGCACGGGTATTTCAAGTTTTTTCCTGAAAGAGGGAGTTAAAGACACATTTTTTCCTTAGTAAACAAGTCTTGCACTCAAAGCTATGTCACGTACAAATCTCTATCATATATATCATTTCGTTTTGAGAGATAGTGTAGCTTCAGTGTGTGTGTGTGGTTCGTTGTATGATGCCAAGTGCGAGGAATGAGAAGTCGGTTGTGGTGTATCGGCTGTGAGGTGTCCTGTGATTGGAGTTTTGCAGTGATTTTCTGACCGCTAAACCACGACGGTGCGACCCCTTGGGCTTAATGGCGTCACCTCTGACCTCATTATGAGAGAGAGAGAGAGAGAGAGAGAGAGAGAGAGAGAGAGAGAGAGAGAGAGAGAGAGAGAGAGAGAGAGAGAACACAGGTAAAGGGGAGAAATGCAATAATGAGAAAGGTAAGGCAGCAAAGAATATGTGATTATGAGAAAGAAGTTAGAGAATTATGAAAATTACGAAAGGTAATTAAAGTGTCGTAGACAGGTATAAGGACAAAAAGGTGAGATAGAAGAGAAACGATATGTAAAGTTTATTGCAATATAATGGAAAGAGAGAACAAGAGCAGAAAAGATACCGAAGATAAAATCAATGCCACCAGTTGTAAATGGCAACACCGTAAGGCAGGCAAATCACCCTATTTTCAATGAGGAAAATTTTGAAACCGAAAGCTGAATCAAAGGGTGTGATTCAGAGCGAGAGGTTGGCCAATAATATCATGATGAAGCTGGAAGGCTGAAGACGCCCAAGTTAGGCTGGGGAAGGAGAGGTGGCGAATACGCCTGAACCAGCCCACCATTAAGGCTGGTTCCTTAGCGCATCTCCTGTGGTTATTAAATACCAAACGTCTCATTCTCACATTTTCTTTTCATATATTTGTCAACCTGAGCTTGTATATCAGTATTCATACAGTCAGAAGAGAGTGGCAAGGAACTAGCTAAAAAACCATACTGTGCTCATGACGGCTGGAGAGAGAGAGAGAGAGAGAGAGAGAGAGAGAGAACCACGTGGGTAAAGGGTGTGGAGGTCGACCAGAGGGACGCCATAGGATGCCCCAGTAAACACGTCTGGCAGCGCAACGCAGCCAAGGAAGCTCCACCCTCCCACATGGCGGGAAAATATCAGATCAGCTGTGCCTACTTGAACGTGTGTTACAGCCATGCTTGCTTCTGGTTCAATTGCTTCAAAAGTTTGGACTCCTGAGTCGGTCGGGCTTAGTATATAAAGTACTCAATACAAGTCCTATTTACTGGCTAGTACTCTATTACTTGTGAATTGTGTGTTCCCTTTGTTCTTTGGTGTTTGTAGTTCGATATATATATATATATATATATATATATATATATATATATATATATATATATATATATATATATATATATATATATATATATATTGTGTGTGTGTGAGTGTGTGTGTGTGTGTGTGTATCGGTGGGTTGGGCCATTCTTTCGTCTGTTTCCTTGCGCTTCCTTGCTAACGCGGGAGACAGCGACAAAGTATATGAAATATATATATATATATATATATATATATATATATATATATATATATATATATATATATATATATATCAAACTGGCTTTTACTTGACGGTCAAGTAAAGATGTAGGGTTAGAACCTTCCCAGTACTGAAATCATAACATGGACTACGAATCATTTGCATTAATCGGTGCAGCTGCTCAGAATAAGAGAAATTTCAACGATATTCTCGGAAGCCAGCTTAACCACCTGTGCAATGTGGGGATTACTAGTTCTTAAGGTGATAATAAATTGTATTGATCACTGGGACTATTTTCACAATGAAGATGGGAAAGCTGTAGAACGTAAAAGAAAAAACTTCTAAAGTTGTATTTACTTGGTTACATCTAGCCGACTGAAGAATCCTATCTATATATGTTTCCGACTGAGGAATCCTGTCTATATATATAAGTGAAGGAATGTAACGCCAACTTTTGCGTATGATGATATGAGCAACACAGGAAATCGTTGAAAAAAGAAAAAAGAATAAAGGATACAGGAAAAACGCTTCTGATAAGTGAGGCAGCGATACGGGACCCCACAACGCCTCATCCCTTCAGCTGCAGCACAGATAGTAATTGCCCACGTAACTGCACATTATTGTCAGCGTTAATACAGCTGTTGCTGTATTACCCGTGCTTCTGTGGTTTTCCAGTCTTTTCCTTCAAGAGTGAGTCACACTCGACACACGTATTCAACAATATAATTCAATAGTCATATGAAAAATTAATGCCAGGGATAAGACAAATATTTAGTTTTTAATGTAATTCTGTGTGAAATGTTTGTCTAACACAGGATTGTCATATATATATATGTTAATCATATACACATTTGTAGTTTCTGACACACGAGAGGGCGTTGTAAAACATGTGGGAAATATGGGTAATCCATCGCCAATATCAACATCAAATGTAGTGAAAAGTTTATATCACTACAGGAGGCACGAGGCGGTGTGGTATGTACTCCAAGGTGTTCTAAAACCATATATTTCCGACAAATAAACTGTCATCTGTTCTTCTGTGCCACCAGCCGTATGTCAGCCCTGATTATACTTGGAGCGGAATCCGCTCTCACAAGTGCTATACCGGACTAGTAAAATATTGGCCTAGTTGGAAACTCTACCGGGTAATAATAACTTTCGATATTTAACTCATGCATGACCATCTAGCCTTACAATCGACTCATACCTATATAACAAAGTTAGCCATACTCTAGTGTCTCGGTACAGAGTTAACGAAGAAGCAGAAGAAAGATATTAAGAAAAACAAGCAAGATAATCGTCCGTACCCGCTATGACGTGCTACGTGGGCATGGCCCATTGGTGGTGGTGTGGGGGAGGTAGGGACGCCACGCGTCGTTACCGCTCAGGGGATCGATATTTTCCACTTCCTGTCAGAGATGAATTACGTTCATGCAAACGAAGCCAGAGAGATGTGGGCTTTATTGAGCCAACACACGCATCAACACAAGTTCACATCTGCACGCCCCTCAGAGGCCCAGTCCTCTGTTCTTAACGCTACCTCGCTGAGGCGGGAAATGGCAAATAGTATGAAAGAAAAGAAAATATATATATATATATATATATATATATATATATATATATATATATATATATATATATATATATATATATATATATGTAACAGGAACGTAAGTTCGGCTTAAAGGTCCAGGTTCTGGTACCCTTCGACCATGAGATACTTTCACAAGGCTCCTGAGTTGCCTATTATGAATGAGAACAACGAACTTGCCTAATCTATAAGGCTCTTGAAAAGCAGTCTTTTTCAGGCCAAAATGCGGTAGCTTATAGACCTTGCCCACATTCTGAGGTATCTATGACCCAAACTTTGGACTATCTAATCGTGCATGAAGAATTGTAGTGGAATTGTAAAGCTTGTTCAACTAATCGTACTAGTGCTATGCAGCATGTGTGTCATGCACGGCAGCAGGCGCCAGTCCTCGTGATCCTAACGGATCCTGCTGCCTGACGCATAACTTTCCTGGCATTCATCAGGGTAAGTTATTGGCGCCTCTCTTCATAACAGAGCTCGTACCGGAGTCTGGCCAGGCTTGAGGAAGAAGGAAAAATTAGTGTATTAATGAAACTGTTGAAAGTTCTTAAGTATAAATAGTTTTGAAGAGAGCGTCTATGTGTAAATTCGGACAGAAGTAAATGGAAATATTAAATCAAATGATGTTTGCACACACACACACACACACACACACACACACACAAAGCAAAGGTTACGATCTTTAAGTACGAAGTAGACCCCTGAATACGACTACTAACCTTGAGCACAAAGGCACGACCCTCGATGATGGTGGCCTGGCCTTTGATTTTGCACTTTACGGCCAAGTCAAAAGCCAGGCCAACGTACCTGAAAGTCCGTACCGTCGCGTCGTGCTCACGGGTCGTACAGTCGTGCTCGCGGGTCGTCCCGTTGCGTACACGAATCGTAACGTCACCCTCAAGGAAATGAACTCGGAAACACACGCGCTCCTGTAAAGCGCACCGGGTACGTGACCGGTACGTCCAACCCACTCCCTGTGCTGGTCACGTTCCTTCGTCCAGGACTGCACGTGACCCCAGGGATAATGGAACACCCAGGGAACACTACCAACCCAAAGACCAGCCTGCAACACAAGGATCACGTGATGGACCTCCTCTTCCCCAGCTCTGGGGCTAGAGGGCGTCGTTGTCTCCATCACCTGCATGTAGCGAAGGGTCGTAAATTCAACACTCAAGAGGATCCTACTTGTGCGAATTAATACGGAAATCAGCACTCAATAAGATCTTACCTTGGCGAATTACTACGGGAATCAGAGTTAAGGGATCCGACCTGTTTAGTTGCTCGAAACGGGGAAGCAGTAGACTGGTTCAAGTTTATAAAGGCAAAAACCTATTTTCTCATCTATATAGTTTTCTAACTCTCACTTGTTTCCCCGGTGTTAAGTTTCAAAACTCTTACAGTGGAACCCTGTATTAAACCCCCTCCTGTCCTTGAGCTGAGGACTTCTCTTCCATTTTAAGTCTTCTCCCTCGACCTGCAACCTATCCACTAGGTCTACAAACACCTAAGGGGATATAGTTAATCTTACTATGCTAATAACCAAGAAGAAAATGAACCACGATGTGATCATCACACGAAAGTGCACCTGGGGTTTATGTTTCATTTTTCTCGTGATTATCACCAATTGCTACATCACGCGCACCAATGTGACCTACTGCAACACACACACACACACACACATATATATATATATATATATAACCTTCCCTTATGTCCCAGCCTCCAATATTTCCATGATTTCCACTCACTGGCAAAAAAAGATGACCGTTTAACATCTGATAATTATCTGTTAAGATGATTATCAGATCTCACCAAATCTAAATTACCAATAAATTCTTCCCGATTCCTAATTAGACTATCAAACATATATAAACTGTCAAATGTTTTTGATTTGATTCATTGAAGTAAGCGTTCAGAAAACATCCGTAATATTAACCTCCATTTTTATTTTTCTACAAATCTAAATCAGCGCCAAGATGTAGGTCGTTATACTGACACATAAACTTTATAAAGGGATTCACCCCACGTGACCTGACCTCCATACGTGATCCAAATACTGGGGATAAAATAAAATAGTGGTGTAAGAGCCGACCAACACTCGGCAGCCTAGCTTGATGACGGCCGACCCGAAGCTGAGTCAAGATCATTGAATGAACGATAAAGCAAATGCTGAACACTAGTAAGAAAAACTACTCAGAAGCATCTGAACACCAACATACGAACAATCCACATAATGCTGAACGCCATCGTAAGAGAAATCCACATAATGCTGAATATTGCCAACACTGAGGACAAGAAAGACCCACGCAATAGAGAAAACGGTAGACAGGGGAGCCTTACCTATTCAACAGATGATGTGTTATACCACCACCTGAGTCGTCTCGTAGCGTTTAGAAGTCAGTGACGTCTTGGCCTACTCAAGGATGTCGGTGCAGGTGATGTTCACTGATAAAGAGAGAGAGCATAAAATCAGTAAACATATCAACCAATGCAAAGCACAAATATAATAGCTAAGAACATTACGATCCAACATAATACGTATTTACATGGGAAATAATGAATACTTCACAAAAAAATTCTTCTCGTATGACTTTGATTTGAATACATTTTATTTGTACCTTCTGTATCATTTGCAAATCTGTCTCAACGATTATTGCTACTTATTCTTTCATGCGTCATTTTAACACTATCTACCCCACACTGATGCCTGTTTATCTTGGATAATTATATGCTATTATTTCCTTATACTTTTGACCTAACCCTAAACCTTAGGTTAGGTCATGGCCAAGTAATCCTATCAGAGTCGTACTGTCGTGGCCATGTAACCATGGTTAGAATATGACTGCACTCGGTTTAAACTACATTAATAATAAACGAAAGTAACCTATATTCTTCAAATTCAATCTATTTCTGCTTTCCTCATCTCTTAGTGTCTAGTTTCGCATATCTGACAAAAAAATTAGTAACAAAGTAATTACTCCAAGCCTACTTCGCTCACATCTTACATACGGAAATTGAGGCTACGCCCTATTTCTTAATATCAATTCATCCTATCTCATAGGCAACGATGAACGACAAATAAATTTTGAAGGGAGACTCTGGAGACAGAACTCCCGTGAATATGGACAATGAGGGGTAAGAAAAACACACCAAGCTCAACAGACATTTGGGAACACAAGAAAACATTGGCCTCCAATTTTTCAATTCATAATTTTGGACGAAGGTTAGTTTAGAAAAATAGATAACAGTATATCTAATATCCACCTTATTCTTTTTAAGATTTATCTTTTAGAAGTTTCATATGGTTAATAATAACGTATACATTTGATTACGGATAAAAAAAAAAAAATATTAAGATGGAAACACTACACCCGCACGGCTGCCGACACCTAGTCTCCAAACAGATCAACAACAAAGTGTCAGACGTCGGCGGAAGGAGTAATGTAATTTGGATGTTACTATATCTTACTTACTCTTTAACATGCTTCAGTTTACTGAGGGGTCACTTTGGGTCCTGTGTACCCACGAATGGGTATGGTTGATTACTTGGTTATCTGGGCTTTGAATCTTGTGGTTATCTGGGCTTTGAATCTTGCGTTGTAAAGGGTCATTACGGGCCGTCAACATCAAGCTTGGCGGCCAATAGAAGAAGCTTGAAAGCAAGACGTTGTTCGAGAGTTCGAGACAGTTCCGAGTAAATTCATGCTCTCACTGCACTGCTGTAGAGTGAATCTTACACTAGGGGGTTAACAAAGTCCGGGTGTTCAGCTTGATCATCACCAGCTATCGTAGGTCGCACAGGCTGAAGGCTCACACTCTGGGCATCACGAACCAGGCTCCACGAAGCCTTTGGGTTCGTGAATCATTTACAATGACACAACGAAACCACTCGGTTCGCGGATACCGTGACACTCAACAGTCCATGTACCACGTTGCAACACCAGTTCATAAATCATCTACCGTGAAACTTCTATTAATTTTTCCTATATAAACCATATGAATAAGCTTCATGAACCGGATGATTGTAAGGTTCATGACCCATACGACTGTAAGGTTCATGAACCACAAACTGCAAGGTCCATGAACCACATGCCTGTAAGGTTCATGAACCATATGACCGCAAGGTTCATGGACCATACGACTGTAAGGTTTATGAACCAAGTGACTGGAAGGTTCATGAACCATACGACTGTAAGGTTTATGAACCAAGTGACTGGAAGGTTCATGAATCATATAACTTTGGTGAATAATCAAACTTCTTCATACCGAACTTTCCTCTGAAGATCCGACATTACTTCGCTAAAGCAACATTTGCGTCACATTAATTCTACCACATACATATACAAGGAGGTGACCTTAGCACTCTGGGCATGACCCACGATTTTTATATTGCCTTCCCTCCCTCCTGATGTCCTAATTCTCTGACTCACCCATGACTCATTAGGTTATGAGGTTCGTGCTATTGATTTTATATAATCTACCGAGAGCTTTGAGATCGAAAGGAAAACGGTAGAGTCATTGAGTTCAGCGGGGTAAGCCTGTGGCTTCCCTGGTCTGTTTCTACGTACTCGTTCCTCCACTCCCTCGTTTTCTTTTTGTGTGTATGTCGTTTTTGGAACACTTTTCTGGTTGTGTTGCCTCTGGGATCTACGAGATACGATAAGTTCTACGAAAATGTATGCGGTTTTTAAAATAATAACTTTCCAACGATTCATCATTTTCATTCTGAGATAACACATAAGCAGTAGATTGTGAAGGGAAAATTCATTTAAAAATAAGGCATTGGCAATTTAACCCGTTTCATGTACATCTATCGCCAGATTCACATCTATCGCCAGATTCTATGAGTATCTTCGAATACAGAGCGATAATGTCGAAAAAAAAGTTTAATACTGCACTATCCCCGAAAGTTACAACAGACTAATCTAATGAACGGCGATAAGGAAATTTCTAATCTACACCGTAATCATATAAAGACATCGTCCCCACCAAGGTCGTCAAGATCCTTTCCAAATCGCGTATTGTTATAATTCTTATCAACTCACCCACCTTCATGCGTCATCCAGTGTAGACACCTCTCACACTTGGTGTCATTCTCCCGAGCTTAAGGATTTTAGAACCGTGTCCTTGATCGTTTCATTAATCTGGGCTACAACTGACGTAGTCTCCAAACGTTCCAGTAAGTTGGCTGTAGTACAGAAGCGCCAAGTTACGTCACACGATACGACAGGCTGAAGACGTAACACCACGAAGATGGAAGTGTTTAGTTTTGTGGAACGTCGACCTCAAGACATGCGGAAGTCAGAAAAAAAAAATATTCGAAGTTATAACTGCGCACAGAGTGACTTTAGCTAGGGTGACCATGGCCATGGTCATCAGGGACCCCTGTCAACACCCAGCGGTCATTACTGAATGAAGGGCGCTTGGCTGCAGGGTCTTCCGGGAATGACTGCACGTACAATATGGTAGTATGGCCTATGACTTGACCCTTAAGGGACAGGCCATTGTACCTAACGGTTGCATCATGGTGGTGAAGGACTGTAGGTGTCGTACTGAAGGACTGTACTGGCGTCGTGCCAGAGGATTGCACCGTCGTGCTCACGGATTGCACCGTCGCACCAACCAGGATAAGCCTAGCTCCTACTTGAGCTGAAATAGAACGTCTCAGTCTCCTCATCATCAAGGTGTCACACACCAGACCTAAAAATACCACTGGAAAAAAAGAAGAAGAAAAACTAAGTATGGCATCATGAGATTAAACCTGACCAGGAGTGTCAGAAAAGGCAATCAAGTTTGGGGAATCTCTTCACAAGGTCAAGCGCCAAGTTTGATAAATGCAGAGAGAACCCGGGCTTAAGAACCGCTTCATCCAACACTCGCTACAAGAAGCGGAGGTCAAGACATACGACATATCGCAGAGGCACCTAGAGGACCATCCACTATAGTGACGTAGCCAGGAATGCTTTTCCATGCCTCTCTTTACACTGTCAACAGGAGGTTACCGAAGCGTCGACAACAGGTCGTAGTGACCCAATGCAAAACTTTACTGTGATCCCAAAGGTTCTGATGGGGAGCGAGGCCTCAACCTCCCATGAGGTCTCACACATCTTCCGCGACTCAGATCATCATAATGATAATCCACAACCATTCTCCTGTGTACTGACAGATGCTTCTTCCACATCCAACACCGTACTCTATACTCTATTCTGACGTATTTCCAAAAATGTTACATTAATTCTATCGGTGAATGTGATCCACTCGATCCTGTCCCTCTATAACCTTCCATTGCTCAGAGACTCGTAAATCCTCTTCATTCTACGTTACTACTACACCAAATGCCTTGCTACTGTGCTCATTTCGTCAGTTCCTCCATAGATCTTGCCCTTAACAGCGTTGAGACTAAGGTAACACAACGTCATGGCAACGTTGTCCTCTGTCAACTTGACCCCTCCTGCCTGGCCTCTGGAAACAGATACCGTGCCTCAGCCCCCTCTGTAAAGATCTGATCAGTTACTACCTGCACCAGGCACCGTTACGTGCCCGACTTTTTCGTTCAATCTTTAGCACTTGTTCATCATCTTCCCTGAGCCTTCTTCCTTATCATGTAAGTCTACCTCCTCTAGTTCATGCAGACGACACAGGCCCGTAGTTCCTCAGCCCGATGGACCTTCGCTACGAGCAGGGGGACCAGTGACTCACACTAGAGAAAGACCTTATCAAGATGTTGGGTCACGCCTCGGGATGAGGCGACAGCTGCCCTTCGTCTCCTCAAGGGCAGGACAGACCAGATTTCGAAGGAAAATCATATGGATTTTTCAAAGCACTCAGCAAATTAAGCAACAAAATTAGCTATAAATTTCACCAATTTTTTTCCAAAATATTTCTTTTAATCTATACTCAGGGGTATAGTTTATAACATCTACGTAGTATATCCAGAATAAATGATTTTCAACTATCAGTCAACATCTCACCTTATCCAGGTGTAGGGGAGGCTCAGTACTGTTAATCGATCTAATTTTCAAGGGATATCTGGTCACTGATGTTTAAAGATACTTCAGTCGAGTCTTTAGTATCTTCATGTTTTAAATCATATTTTTTATATTTTGAACATTTCGATTACCTGTTGTCTTCCCACATCCTTGTTAAACCTTCTGACTGGCATTACATATTCCACCAAGACCTACAATTCTACGTTTATTACATATCTACTTCATATTTTGATACACTTTAATCTTGAAGATCCTTGCCACGGACGTCCTGGACAAGGCCAGGCCTCGAGAGAAAAGGAAAATGGAAAAAAGAAGCCATTCAAAGATCTTACGCAACCAGGTATTAACATTAGTATCCTCGACTTCTGTCTCCACTTTCCTTCTTTCACCATACTGTTCCGTTCATTTTCATTCCATCAAATAATCACCATACACAAAGAGTGGCCGTATCCACGACACCCTATAATCACTTCAGACATGGCCCTCCCTTACTAACACCGATTCTTTCTCCTTGCCACCATCATTACTTCACATCTCTTCATCTTGTCTGGTTTGCTGAACCCCCCCCCCCCCCCCCTGCACCACATCTATGGTAAAGTGACTGTGGTGAAGCCACCCGTGTCAACACCTTGGTTTGAGAAAAACTTTACTTGTCCCATTCACAGACTCAGCCTTAAAGCTCCTCAAACTTTCCTCAGTGTAGTAACAAAGCGCTCTTAATCTGGCATGTTCCTGGTCACATGGTCAACACATGACTAGCTTGAATTTTGTTAGATATCGTTCTCTTTTTGACAGTAACTAGATTTTTTTTTATAAAGACATGGCTTCAACCTGATCATACCTCTGCTTTCAGGACAACTTATCCCCTTAATAAATGAAGCTATAATTACCTTATTAACCTTGCCTTGATCTTCTAGCAGATGTGAGCTAGGTCTCGAGAGCGCGGTGGCGAGACCTTACGTGCCGAGCTGGAGGTTGTTCCCAAGTCTGTTCTCAAAACTGGTGCAGCACTGTCCGTCGGTATTCCAAGTCAATATCTTGCATTTTCTATCAAAATGAACCTTAGTGTGTCGAAACTCGACACCTCTGTACAGTAACCCCTGTGTTCAAAACCAACAACATTACTAACAAAAAATTGTAGCATGTCTTGGTCTCGCCTTGCCGGACAACCAGTATGTGTGTGATTTGATATACAATCACGAGACAGAAGCTTGGTATTTCCTAACTCCGCTAGTCAGTTTTAGGAACGGAGATGTCAACTAAACTACTGCTCACTGCACTAGAAAGCAAATCTTGGCGCAATTCTTTTCAAGTCACAGGTCCCAGGGTAAGCCGTGTTTTAAGCCAACTTACCACAAAGTAGGCCTTAGTATATCCTTAGCTCAAACCATTCGACACGTTTTCGTGCGTTGAGATCTTACATCATCAAAGTAGCAACACCTCAGACTTATTCACTTACACATTTCACCAAAAATCAAAATTAACTAATGGTGTCCAGTGCAACGTGTGGACTGCAACATACTCGTAGTAGCTGAAGCATTTATCTAGTTTAAACGTTTAATTCCACAATTCGCGCATCTCCTACTTTATCAATAGAATGGGCATCATGTGGTGGATAATCCTAAGAGTTACAAGGGTTCCATTCACTATTAAAAGCAAGTAATATACAATAAATAGCTTTACCTACCAGCAGCCAAGGAAGCTCAACGGGATGTCAACAATGTACGTTTCACACAAATGTCATCTGCCACAGTTTGGAAAGTTCTGTACGTTTTGTTTTACTTACCAAAAAAATCAGAGGAAGGTACAGAAAACAATTTCTGGAGCTTATGTCTGAAAAACGTTCTTTTTCTTTGCAGGACTTTACGTATAATGTTTTCGTTTAAATGAATAAATCGTGGAAATACAGATTCCTCTGCTCCATTTGTATTTCAAAAATGCGAGTATATTTTCATTCGCATATCCTCGCAAAAAAGAAAAACGTTTTATACCAAATTCTCTAAAAAGAACGTTTTCAGGTTCATGCTCAAGAAATTTCATATTTTCTCTTTCGCACATAAGAGGGTATATGTGGGTTACACAACAGTTCGTAGAACCCTGGACTACTTGACACGATCACGATGATAACTAGGCTACGAGCCGCGTCTACCCACACTGATTCATGCTGTGAATGATTTAATTTGTGGAACGGTTGGGTAATACCTTTCATTTCTATTTCAGTTCTAAATATTTATATCTCTGATTTTCGAAATGTTCTACACTCAGATGTGTAACTAGCCACTCATGATTAATTGTTTGACTCAGGTTCTTGAGCACACACTGACTCACAATCATGCCAACAGATGACAGGGTCTTAATGTACAAATTTGCACAATCAGCTCTATATATATATATATATATATATATATATATATATATATATATATATATATATATATATATATATCGTTAATATCAGACGTTTTTCAGTTAGTATTTAGTCCAAGTTCATGCACTGATTGATACTTGATGCAAGTTTATAAGTGTATATTCAAACATTTGATCACGGTCATATTATTGCGTATCTTGGCCAAGTTTTTATGTAAGACCTTAGGATATTTCACAACTCACTGATGTAGGTGATGGCTTAAAGGCAACGAAGACTTGAGTTATGACTTTACATATCTAACCTAATTATTATACCAATACCTTTTTGCGCCACAGGGTAACGAGCCACACATGATATCGCAAGGATTAATGTAAAGAACGATTAAATCCATCTGTGTCGTGCGGGGAAATGAGCTAGAAGTATTAGCATCTCCCAACGATCGGTGTTTACTTATTGCAAGCCAGGTGTCATGGCTGCCGCGGCAGGTCTGCGGCTGCCAGTCTCCACCGAACCCAGCTACACTCCAGTCGCTAGCTCCTGGGCGAGGCGGCAGCCAAGGCTCTCAGTCAGCGTCAGTCCACTCCCTGGCATTCACAGGCCAGTAATCTGTTATCCACTTGCCCTCCAGGACTACCTGTTAGCTTACTACCGCTTCATACCCAAAACCAGAGGTACGTGGAAGGCTTTGGGTGCCAAGATAGTCTAGTCTTACGTTACAATTCAAAGTTTTGTCAAAAAAGATAATCGTCAGTTGAGGAAATCTATAAATACTTGCAAAGGGACTTTGTATCGAAGGTGGATATTAGCAAGTTTTTGATGCGAAATTAATATCGTACCAAAGCTAAAATCGCAACATTAGAAGAGGCTAGAGGTACGCCGTCTACATACTACGTTCGACCAGTCGACAACTTCAGGAAATCTACATTATAGTGGGTAACAGCGATTTAATCGTTCAAAATGTTCAACTGAAGAATTCTTAAGAACTGAAAAGTAAATCTGGACTATAGGAATAAATAGCAATAAGCATGGAACGCGGTTTCCAAAGAGGATATCTTAACTTAGTTCACTTGTGGGCGCATTAATGCGAGTGTCTTCTACGCAGAGGCTTAGTTACACTGTAAGCTTTTTCTCCCTTAACGTACATTATCCAGCAGGTTAAAGTTCCCATATCGTGACGCTGACCGGTAATTCATTATGTTAGTCTAATATAATAACCGTCCTCTAATTAAACCTATCTGAAAATAACAAGAATGATGAAGACTAATGCAACTTTGAACATTTTCTTTTATACACATGTATAAATCGATTATAAACAGGTAAAACTTCAGATGTACACAAAACATTAATGGTAATGACAGATTCGCAAAAGAAAAAGAAAAAAAAAGTCGATAACCGAGTAAAACCCGCTGCACCTGATGCCAGGCTTAGGTTTCTGCGGGACGAGATGCAATGCAGAATGCTGGCTGCATTTCAGGTGGAATCGTATATCAATTTATTGTGTGTGTGACAAGTGATTAAATAGAACTCTAAGTTGTTCGTAAGTGACCAGAAATGAATACAATATCAGAAAGTTAAACGAAATGACTGTAAACCGAAGTTCAGTTTTCCTTGGATTCTTCTTAAACTGTGAAACGCACTTTATAATGAATTCCTGACAATAGAAAGGGAAATACAAGCCTGTAAAGTTTTCACTTTTCCTCTAAGCTTAGACATTCGGTATTCACATCTCTTATCCTCCTGATAGGATCTGGATATAAATGTAAAAGTGCTGGGGATGAGTTACACATGACATGATAGGTAAATCGTTGAAGAGTTTAGATACCTCGGTAATTTATGTCCAACCCGTGCTAGGATATGCCTCAGTCTGGCTTATAGTTCAAAAGGGAATCAGATGACAACACTAGGAACAACTAGTAGTCCGATGTAGAATTCCCGGCCGCGACTTTACAGAATATAATAACAATCTACTGAGGCCCATATGGATGCGATAGGTCAAGTGCCCCGTAGGTAGAATTTGAATTCTAACTGGAATGGTGCTAAGCAATGGGGTGGTGTTACAAATCTTGCAATTTTGTGAAACCCTCTCATTTCTTTTCTCGAGGATATCACTGTCAAGAAAGAAATTTACAACGTGAGACGGTGATCTTGGTTCATTTGAAACGGTCAGATCTTGGTTGACAAGACTTGGGTGTTAAGCCGTGCTGATGTCAAGGTCTTGGTGAGGATAAATCTTGGTGATGCCATATATTGGTGGCGTTAAGTCTTAGTGTTCTTGGGTCTTGTGCAGCAGGATGTTTAACATCGTCCCAGTCGAGTGACAGCCATGTGTCCCTTAATACACTACTGTTTTGTACTGACTTTTGGCTTTGTTATATTTGTCCATGTGTTCGTGCTTTGCTGCAGTGAATATGGTTTGCACTCCTCAGGGACATGTTAATCTCCTGTTTTCTTGTGTTTCAGGAGAGGGGTCGCGTTCACATCCGGCAGGTAAGCAGGAGGAATGCGATGGACACTACCTGCTGAAGGGAGTTCAAGCTTCACGCTTGAAGAAGGACTGTCGCTGGCTGTAGGGCTGGCAACACACTCCTCCGAAGGTCATCCGTTTTGTTACACAACATAAACGGGAGGAGCAGTCTGGTCACGCGAAGTGTGTAGTGAATGTGGTGACGTGTGAACCATTACGAGTGTTGGAAAAGGTACAGGGGATACATGCTACGGAATCTAGTTCTGAAGGGTCCTTGAACATTTCATTTTCTTTTTTTTTTTTCCCCTGAAGAGCAGCACTGGATCCTCTGGAGGTGATAGTCATTCAAGGAAAGGTTGACGTCTATTTGTCTCCGTCAGTTGACAGGGTCATCCCTAGGGAACATCTCTTATCAGATTACTTTCTGAGCGAAGTATAGTCAAAGATAAGGCAACAGCAGAGGACGACGTGTCGCACTGTGTAGACATTTCTGAAGAACGTTTGGTAGTGCTCGAGAGACATCTTGGCGTATCATCTATTCCATAGAACTTGTAACAATCAGCTTTGCTTGAAACACCTAAACAAAGATCTACATAATCGTGGAGCTACATCTACCATCAGCATCGTATGTTAACGTTAGCCACCTGCGGTAACAGGAGTTCACTGAGAAGTTGCTGTAGATGGGCTACTAAAACACAAGCAATATGGCGCACAACGAGGAATCCTACGACAGAAACCACCAGGGGGCAGGCACGAGAGTGTCTATTCCAGACATAAAGATCATAGACACAAATATGGACGACACTGAGGAGCAACAAGGCCACTGGAACCCTACCTATCACACTGATCGACGTTCAAGCAGAGACACTCAGGAGTTTTACAGGAGGAAGTCAAGCACTGGATCTGTGAAGCAGTTCCAGACTCACGACCCAACTGATGCTTCGAGTCCAGAATATAACCAGGCGAACCGGGAGTCCTACAGGCGAAAGTCCAGCACAGGATCCATGCCAGGCTTCCGAGGTATAGGGCCATACGAGTTCCGTGGGTCACTCAGTGGATCTTCGTCTGACCTCCAGGGACCGAGGTCAAGGAGTGGATCGGCAATCAGCTTCCAGGGATCGAGGTCAAGGAGTGGATCAGCAGTCAGCTTCCAAGGACCGAGGTCAAGAAGTGGATCAGCAATCAGCCTCCAGAACTCAGTCAATGGCGATCCAGAACCGGACGTGCAGCCGGCAGCCATACTGGCACTTCCTGACCTTCACGACTACATGACGTCACCAAGATCCTCCTCCACCTCCGACGGACCAGCTCGTGGGTCGGTCAGCGAGGCGCCTCCGGACAGGCGTCGCCGTAGGTCGGTAAATGACATATCGTTCAACGTCCAGCCTCGCAAGTCAATTACGGAGATCTCGCCGAAGATGCAAGCCCAAATAGCCAAGTTTGAACCTCTGTCCGATAGTCGTCGGTCCAGTGATGACACGACACCAGATGTGGGACGTCGGGAGTCAACCACAGGGGATCTGGTGGACAGAGGGCGTCGAGGGTCGACCAGAGGCGAAGTGGTAGACCTAGGACGTCGAGGGTCGACCAGAGGTGAAGCGCCAGACATCAAACGTCGAGAGTCAACCAGGGAAGAAATACCATACATGGACCGTCGGAGGTCGACCAGGGAAGAAATACCAAATGTGGAACGTCGGAGGTCGACCAGGGAGGAAATACCAGATATGGAACGTCGGAAGTCGACCAGGGAGGAAATACCAGATATGGAACGTCGGAGGTCGACCAGGGAGGAAATACCAGACATGGAACGTCGGAGGTCGACCAGGGAAGAAATACCAGAAATGGAACGTCGTAGATCGACCAGGGGAGAAATACCAGATATGGAACGTCGGAGGTCGACCAGGGGAGAAATACCAGATATGGAACGTCGGAGGTCGACCAGGGAGGAAACACCAGACATGGAACGCAGGAGGTCGACCAGGGAGGAAATACCAGATATGGAACGTCGTAGATCGACCAGGGAGGAAATACCAGATATGGAACGTCGGAGGTCGACCAGGGAGGAAACACCGGACATGGAACGCAGGAGGTCGACCAGGGAGGAAATACCAGATATGGAGCGTCGGAGGTCGACCAGGGAAGAAATACCAGATATGGAACGTCGGAGGTCGACCAGGGGAGAAATACCAGACATGGAACGTCGGAGGTCGACCAGGGAGGAAACACCAGACATGGAACGCAGGAGGTCGACCAGAGAGGAAATACCAGATATGGAACGTCGTAGATCGACCAGGGAAGAAATACCAGATATGGAACGTCGTAGATCGACCAGGGGAGAAATACCAGATATGGAACGTCGGAGGTCGACCAAGGGAGAAATACCAGATATGGAACGTCGTAGATCGACCAGGGAAGAAATACCAGATATGGAACGTCGCAGGTCGACCAGGGAAGAAATATCTGACAAGGAACGTCGCAGGTCGACCAGGTTAGAGGCACCAGATATGGAACGTCGGAGGTCGACCAGGGAGGATATACCAGATATGGAACGCAGGAGGTCGACCAGGGAGGAAATACCAGATATGGAACGTCGTAGATCGACCAGGGGAGAAATACCAGATATGGAACGTCGGAGGTCGACCAGGGAAGAAATACCAGATATGGAACGTCGTAGATCGACCAGGGAAGAAATACCAGATATGGAACGTCGTAGATCCACCAGGGAAGAAATTCCAGATATGGAACGTCGTAGATCGACCAGGTTGGAGGCACCAGATATGGAACGTCGTAGATCGACCAGGGGAGAAATACCAGATATGGAACGTCGTAGGTCGACCAGGGAAGAAATACCAGATATGGAACGTCGTAGGTCGACCAGGTTGGAGGCACCAGATATGGAACGTCGTAGATCGACCAGGGGAGAAATACCAGATATGGAACGTCGTAGGTCGACCAGGGAAGAAATACCAGATATGGAACGTCGTAGATCAACCAGGGAAGAAATACCAGATATGGAACGTCGTAGATCAACCAGGGAAGATATAGTAGATATGGAACGTCGTGGTTCGATCAGGGAAGAAATACCAGACACGAAACGTCGAGAGTCAACCAGGGATGACAGTGAAATACCAGATACGAGATATGATGGATCGACCAACAATGAATCGCCCAGCACGAAGCGTCGCACGTCCAACTTGGGAGGAGTACGAGAGATGGATCATGATGGAACACAGTTGCAGGAGGAGCGCGCCGCAGACCCGGCAGCTCGCGGATCACGCCGGAGCTCAGCACGGGGCTTCCTCAGCGAGTCGTCTGAACGCCCAGCTCGAGACGGAGTGACGCCAGAATTAGAAATGACAATGCCAGACGATAATTCTGAAGACGACCCCGAGGCAGATGAGCAGTTTTTGAAGTCGGTTCAGCCGTATCTTAAATACCGCAAGTCCGTCTCAGAGCTGGAGCCATACCTTCAACACCAGAACGAAGTCAACAGACTTATGCCTCAAATCCAGGCACAGTGGTCGGTGAAGACAGAAGCCCCAGGGACCGAAACTCATGACCCACTCGGTCACGAAGCTCCGGACCATGAGCCCGGAAGATCAAGTAGGAACCGTCGTAGATCGAGCAGTGCCTCTGGTCGTGGCCGTCGTGGGTCAGTGAATGACGAGGAGCTGGACTCCCAAGCTCGCAGAGGTAGTAAGAGTTTGGTGACAGACACACAAGGTGGGAGATCGAGTAGAAATTCTCTCTCGGACCGCGAGCCAGATGTTGAAGTTCCTCCAAGTGTGACGGATGGCTTGCAAGCTCACTTACAAAGCATATTATCAATGTCAAATTCAAATGATGGGGATTTAGATCATACCCAATCCTCTAAACCTCCTAGGGGATCAGCACGTAAGGAGTCACTCGGATCGGACACAGACTCGAGCCTCGACATGGACTTGAAACTAAACGAACCAGTACCGAACCTCGAATACCGAAAATCCATCAGCGATATAGTGCCGGGTCGTGGCTCAATCTCGGAATCAGAGCCAGAGCTCCTAAATTACCGTAAGACTAGCGATCGGGAGGAAGAGGGTCGTGGAACACCAAGTATCTTCCCCGGTGACTCTTACCCCGAGGGGCTGCAGCCTCCGGTAGGTGGTTATCCCGACGACCAGACGAAACTGAAGGTTAGTGATGAGCCACGCAAGTCCATGAGTGTGGAAGTGCTCGACTTTCTGGTTCGCCGGTTTAGTAGTGAACCAATACCAGACCACAAGTCTTCTGTGCCCCTGGATCTCCAGGATGAGGAGAGACAACCAGAGTCCCTCGAGGACTTGAAGACTCGGTCACCCAGACACTCAGGGGCGGGATTGGACAACGAGGTTCACAGAAGCTCATCGGCGTTCTTAGAAAGTCGCTGGTCTCCAAGGGGCTCGACACCAGGATTGGAGGTTTCATCGCCGAGGGGTTCAACAGCGGGCTTGGAGTCTCTATCACCGGGAGGTTCTCAGGCGGACCTGGAGACTGGTGAACTGGAGGTGCCAGTGAGCGAGGAACCTCGCCGGTCCATCAGCTTAGCCGTCTTCGACTTCCTGGCTCGCAGGCTCAGTGACTTGGGAGCCACAGATGACACGTCTGCACTACTTGCCCAGGAGCAAGGAGGTTCCGACGACCGCAGTAACATGGCATATGACCCGGAGGATCAGAGGTCAAACAAAAGTTCAGTGTATGACTCGGAGGATGATAGATCATTTAAAGACTTAGCAGATGATACAGGGAGGCGTAGATCATACAGAGGCTCAGCGGGAGACTTGGAGAGGCTCGCCTCACCGAGGAGTTCACTGGGTGAGGTAAATGGCCGCAAGTCAACCAGAGATTCATCTAGTGATCTACAGGGTCGCAGGTCTCCTGGCGAGTCAAAGGCAGACCTGGAGAATGAGGGTTCATATCCTGGAACGATTCCGAGGATCCAGCACCCAGCTTCAGACAGCGAAGGAGACTCGACTGGCGAGTCAGACCCGAGGCAGGAGCCTCGACATTCGATCAGCGATGCAGATCCTGGGTATCTCAGACGAGGGTCCTCCAGCAAACCGTCTCAGAAGCATCGGATCGACATCGAGCCTTTGGTCCAGCGACCCAGTAGTCCCAAGCCCGGATGGAACACTCATCAGTCTCCACGTGGGTCAGTAGCTAGTGTGGATGACCAAGACTCACCCAGGGGTTCAACGCCTGATGATCACAGGTCACCTAGGGGTTCAAGAACGGATCTGGATGATTATAGGTCACCCAGGGGTTCAAGGACAGACCTAGAAGCTCACAGGTCACCCAGGGGTTCAAAGAATGACATAGAGTATCAGAGGTCTCTCAGGGATTCAAGAGTTTATTTGGATGATCAAGAAGAACCCATGGATTCATCAGCAAGTCCACACACCCGCAGGTCATCGAGGGGATCAATAAAAATGGAACGTCGAGGAACGTTCACGAAGACACCAGACCAGCATCCTCCACACTCCATGGATCTAGCGGATCACGGAGATTATCCTCCTGGTTCAGGGAGTGACACGGAATCGAACCTTGATGTCAACTGGAGGTTGGATGAACCAGAGCAGGGGCTGGAACATCGGAAATCCATCACCGATACGGTACCCAGCGACGAATCTAATGATGATTCAGAACCGGAGCTTCTCTCTTACAGGTTGAGTAGTGAAAAGGAACAAGGTTCTACCCTAAGTACTTCTTTCTCTCAGCGAAGGAAATCTTTCGTCGAAGAACCAGAACGAGATGAGGACAATGGTGCACCAGAGCCAGTGGTCAGTAATGAACCACGAAGGTCAATTGGCATGGAAGTATTCAATTACCTGGTTCGTCGGTTCAGTGATGAACCAATACCAGACCATCAGTCATCACAGCCTTGGGAGGAAAACGGGCAAGACGGCAAGCCAAGTTCTCCTGCAGATTCTAAGACACACTCACGCAGAAGTTCATCCTCGTTCCTGGAGGATCGACGCTCAACCAGAGGCTCAACGGCAGGCTTGGAGTCTCGCTTACCCAGAGGCTCAACAGCAGGATTGGAGACTCGCTCACCCAGAGGCTCAACAGCAGGATTGGAGTCTCGCTCACCCAGAGGCTCAACGGCAGGATTGGAGACTCGCTCACCCAGAGGCTCAACAGCAGGATTGGAGTCTCGCTCACCCAGAGGCTCAACGGCAGGCTTGGAGTCTCGTTCACCCAGAGGCTCAACGGCAGGCTTGGAGACTCGCTCACCCAGAGACTCAACAGCAGGATTGGAGTCTCGCTCACCCAGAGGCTCAACGGCAGGCTTGGAGTCTCGTTCACCCAGAGGCTCAACGGCAGGCTTGGAGACTCGCTCACCCAGAGACTCAACAGCAGGATTGGAGGCTCGTTCACCCAGAGGCTCAACGGCAGGCTTGGAGACTCGCTCACCCAGAGGCTCAACAGCAGGATTGGAGGCTCGTTCACCCAGAGGCTCAAATGCAGGCTTGGAGGCTCGCTCACCAAGAGGCTCAAATGCAGGCATGGAGGCTCCTTCTCGCAAAAGTTCAGTATCTGTCTCAGAGACTCAATCACGCAGAGGTTCTTCAGCGTCCCTGAGGGAGCAGGGGTCACGCAGGAATTCGGCAGCAGGAGTGGAACCTCAATCACCAAGGGGTTCATTATCACCTAGAACCTCAGTTTCTGAAGGCCGATTGTCTCCAAGAGGTTCAACAGCAGGCCTCCTGGCTCCATCATCCAGAGGTTCAGAGGAGGACGTGGAGACTGATGTGCCTTCCACAAAAGTGAGCACAGAACCAAGACGGTCTATTAGCATGGCTGTTTTCGACTTTCTGGCTGGCAGGCTGAGCGGCAAGACGGAAGCAGACAAAACTGCACCAGTTGGCCAGGAGCAAGACTTCACTGGGGTTACCGAGACAGCCAAAACTTCAGAGAATCGCAGATCACCCAGAGGTTCAGTGGGTGACCTGGAAGGTCGCATATCGCCTAGAGGTTCAGTGGGTGACCTGGAGGGTCGCATATCACCCAGAGGTTCAGTGGGTGACCTGGAGGGTCGCATATCACCCAGAGGTTCAGTGGGTCACCTGGAGGGTCGTAGATCGCCCAGAGGTTCAGTGGGTGACCTGGAGGTTCGTACATCGCCTAGGGGTTCAGTTGGAAACCTGAAGGATCGTATATCACCTAGAGGTTCTATGAGTAACCTGGAGGGTCGTATCTCACCCAGAGGTTCAATTGGTGACCTGGGGGGTAATAGATCCAACAGAGGGTCAGTCGAAGAGCTGCAATCTCGCAGGTTATCTGTGGGTACTTACGATAACCTGAAGGGCCGAGAATCGCCCAGGGATGCAGTAAGTGAAAAGGAACAACGCAGTTCCCGCAGAAGTTCAGTAGCTGGCCTGGAGGGTCGGAGACCGTCTAGGGGTACCACAGCATACTTGGAAGATGGTTCATTAAGCGGAAAGATCCCGATAATCCATTATCCTACTTCGGATGAAGATTCGACACATGACCTAGGTTGGCCGGCCAGCGAGGCTGCTTCAAGACGTTCTCGACGCTCTATCAGTGACGCAATTCCTGGGGCTCCTGGACGAAGGTTCAGTACAGAGGACCAGGAACACCGACTGAGCGGCAAAATCGAACCCATGGTAAGTAATGAGCCCCGAAAGTCGATCGGGATGGAAATGTTCAACTATCTGGTTCGCCGATTCAGCGGTGTTGAACTTGGAGAGAACGGGCCTGGGCGGGAGACTGATGCAACACATAAATCCCCCAGGGGTTCCAGGACTGACCTAGATGGCCGAAGATCCTCCAGAGGAATAATCGAACTTGGTTTGTCAAGTGATGAAGAGATCCACGACCTCAGTGACGATTCCGAGTCGAACCTCGGTACTACATGGAGAGCGAACGGCACAGAATCGAATCGCAAGTCATCACTGAGATCCAACGAGGTTAAACCGGTGTACGAGAAGCGCAGACGTGAGGATTTGGGGCCAGACTTTATAATCACCGAGTACTACTACATGGATACCAAGACGGGAGACTTGTACAGCTACGAGGTACCAGACTTGCACACAGCCTTGTACCAACACATCATGACTATCTTGTGTCTACCAGACATTGATATGGTGGAACAAGACCTTCCCGTCCCATCAGTGGATTTCCTGCAAAAGTCGGGCATGCTGGAGGATTCATCGGACCTTGATATCATAGGTACACACTTTAAGGGAAACTGAATTTCACGTTGTAGAAACACTTATATCGCAAATCAAGCGACTATAGCTGTTACACGATGGTTCTTGATTTGTGGTCCTCTTGCAGGTCCTGAGCTGATGCAGTCCATTACTAGACTGGACGACTCGAATGGGTGGACTACCATGGAGGCTCTGCAGAAAGAGAAAATTAAGAAGCCCTTAGGGAGGTAAGCTTGGTCGTCTTGCTAACTTCACCTAACCTATGGAGCTCAATAGTACGACCCTTGGGTATGATGGCATGACTTTTATGGGTGATTTCAAAGGCCAGGCCATCATATCCAAGGGTCGTACTGTCGTGTTCAAGGGATTCAGGGTGTAAACCTTCCCGTTATGGTTTACCTAGGTAAGCCCACAAGTTCGCACTAAGCTATTACCTGCAAGCTAACAACATCCTGAAACTTAACTGTACATCCTGTATGAGATGAAGAAATGATGGTTCTTGAACTTTACGTCTGTGCTTGGCTACTGTAGTTGGATGCTGGATGCCTATAGTTCCCATGTTGTTTATCAGTACCATCACCGTCACTACTGCTATTACCACCATCACCATCTCTCCTACCGTCGTCATCACAACCAACACTAACACAGCCACCATTACCATAACAGCAACCACCGCCATCAGTACCAGCATTGCCGTTATCGCAATCACTCATCATGATCACCATAAGCATCACAATAGCTACCACAGTCATCACCATCAGAGTCACATTATAACCATCACTTCCACTGTCTTCATCATCACAACTCCCACCACCAACACTACCACCACCATCAAAGCCTTCGCGCCACTAGGCACGTGCTCGTCTCTTCTGCAGTATCAAGGCGGTGACCTTCTGCGGGTGTGGCTTCCTGGGAGTGTACCTAGTGGGGGCGGCCACCTGCCTGAAGGAGAACGCCCCGAGCCTCCTGCGCGGAAAGCTAGCCGGCTCCTCCGTCGGCTCCCTCATCGCCACCTGCATCGTCTGCGATGTTCCTCTCCAGGTCAGTATGCGAGATACTCCTTTGAAGCCTCCTCCTCTATGCAAGCACTGCCGCCATCTTTGTATGGCATTACTTGGGGAAAAGAAACTGGCACTGTTGTAGTAGTCGTTTCCAAAGTTGACCTCGCAGTACCTCCAGCATTGTAAGGGCAAAGCATGTCATTCCACTTGTGATGGAAGTTTCCAGCTAATAAACCTTTTCTGTGTCGCATCCCATTTAACCTTTGAACCGCTGAAGGTTATATCAAAGCTCATGTCATTGTACCCAAAAAGGTCATACCGTTGTGTTCGAGGGATTAACACCGTTGGGTTCTTATGCTTACAACAATGGAAGACATTCTCGAAATTCCTAACGACTTGGAAAATGAAGATGAATCTATTGCATAGTCACAGTAGAAGTGAACTTAGGGTGTCAGCATATAAAACTTTGTCTTATGAAGACGGGGAAAAATTATCACTGCATCATAATCCATATCTCGAGAGGTTTCTCACGTCCTGAGACGTCTGTTCCCTCCACGACACAAGACATTGTGTAAACCTTGTTTTGAAGTACTGACATCGGCATCAAGTAGACTGGGTTTCCTGTAGGAAGTTCACAAACTGGTAGGGCATCTTTAAATATAGTAGTGGGGTAATGTAAACAACAGACTCTTCCTTCCCAAGAAACTACGCCCTTTTTTAGGGGATGAAAATTATTTTTTTTTCTTTTTTCCAAAGTGCACATAAACGGGCTCTTTTGAAAATATGCCCCCAGGAATGAAAATTCCTTAAAAGACGCTCTGCTAGGCGGAAGAAGTTTGTGGTTTAAGACAAGACCACTGGTGTGGTCTATTGTGTTGAAAGCGGAGACCTTAGTAGTGGTTTGGTTTACAGTGCGGCCCACCTGCTGTTGTCTCCTGACAAATCATAAACTTCACTGGTGAAGGGTACGCTATGTCATTAGTTCAGACAACTGAAGGACATCGTTATGTCGCTAGTTCTTACCGCTGTAGTGTGTTATATAGTCAGTTCACACCACTAGAGTTGGGGTTTTATAACATAGGTGAACCCCACTGAAGGAGTATGTCTTGTCATTAGGTCACACCCCGGATCATTCTCTACTGAAGGTAACACTACAAGCCAGGTGTATTGGTGCAGGTACTGCGGGAGACGCTGCTCAAGACGGCCAAGGTCTCGCGGAGCTACATCCTGGGTTCCTTTAACCCATTCTTCCCGCTGGAGGAACCGCTGCTCAGGAACCTGCTGGAGATGCTGCCAGAGGATGCCCACATCCGCGCCACGGGACGGCTCCACCTCTCACTTACCAGGGCTTCCACACTCACGAACGAGGTACTCATTCAACGATCCATGTATAAATATGCATATTATACTTAAAGGAAAACTAATACAACAATAACAGGAACTGATTCACACGAACAATCCCAAATATGAAACATACATATACACATAACCATGCGTTAATGCCCTTTCCTCCTTCCCTTCATCTTATGAAAAAATTATAGTCACACCGACACTAATTCTTAAAAACAAAAGCCTTTTGAATGTCTGCATTTGTTACAGACATTAAGTTCTAGTTATTACTGTTGCCCCTTCGGAATAATCCCTAACCGACCGTTACAATATACACTATAGCAATTTTCATTGATCCTATGGCTTACAGTATCAGCGGTCTGTAGCATGATTAACATTAAATAGGCTTGGTGCTGATGGTGAAGGGGTCGAGTAACTAACATTGGCATCTTTCCAACCCAGGTGGTGAGCGAGTACAAAACTCGTGACGAACTGCTGAGGGCAGTGCTCTGCTGCTGCTTCCTGCCCGGCATATCGGGTTTCTCACTTCCCACCTTCCAGGGACGCAGGTACATTGACGGAGGAATGAGCAACAACATGCCGCTCAAGAGCCCCACCACCCTCAGCATCAATGCTTTCGCCGGCGAGTTTGACATTTGTCCCGTCAATGATGGCAAAAACTACGGCCCTACCTCAGCCTTCAACCAGACGCTGGAGATGTCGCCGGACAACCTCCGGAAGTTCTTCCTTGCTCTAGTACCCCCAGAGCCAGAAGACCTCGATGTCTACTACGACCAGGGTTACGCCGACACCTTGAAGTACATCTCTTCTTAAGATGCTGACGGCTTTAAGCACCACCCTCATGTATCCTGGATGAAGCTTTGCGAAAGTTTTGATTTGACAGACACCAAGCATTAAAGCATAACTGTTGGTATAGAAAAAAGTATACATAAAATAACTATTAATATAATTGAATAAAATTGTCCCGATATAAAATTTGAGTCGTATGAAAATATAATTACTGCTTATTCTAATCTCAGGCTTGTCTGGTGGAACTGATCACACTAGCTGAAGTAAAGCAATGTAAAAAAAAGATACGTTCTTTTGCATATTTATTTATTCTTGCTTCCAATATACATCACTTATAAGTATTATAAAGAAGGATGCTTCCAATATACGTCACTTATAAGTATTATAAAGAAGGATGCTTCCAATATACGTCACTTATAAGTATTATAAAGAAGGATCATGTGTTTCGGGATCAGGACAACTCATTTTCAAGCCTTTGCCCGAGATACTACAGGATTTACAACTGTACGGAACATTTTTTTGGGGGGTAAAGTGTGATACATGTCTGACTGATGCTGTTTAAGTTCTAGTTTACATATCTATATATATATATATATATATATATATATATAATTCGCACATTACTAATATCGTCGGCACACTTTTGATACTTAACCATGAGAGATGGTCGCTTGATATAATAGCCACTTTTAGGACACTCCTTCATAGTTGGTTAATACTGTAACACTTACTAGTGTTTACGTGAAAGCCTATGTAATACAATCGCTCTGCACTAAGGGTGAAGTATCCATACATCAATGAATTTTAATCACTTACTAGCTGCATAATCAAACTATTATGAGTACCATCCAAAAAGTCACCCTCCACTTTGCCCTTACGTTTAATGTGCAAGATTGAGGATAGCGTAACTATTTGATGGGCAACATAAATATAGGGAATATGCCACAAACTACCTTCCACAATGTTGGGTTTCCCACTAAGGATTGCCAGAGCCACTTTGCATCACGTCATAAAATTCTTCCACCCTTTACAAGCGGCTTGCATGTGTCCTTTGCTGCTTTGCAAATCTGCTAAAAGATATCAAAACCATTATAGGTCTTGCCTTAAATAAAGTTCTTGGTTGCCATTCTTTGTATCCTTCAACCTTTGAGAAACTGCGTCCAAGTTTTCATTTTACAAATGCACTAATAGTTATAATGGCGTGGCAGTATAACCTCATCTTGGCGTTTCCGAGGCCATTATATAATATATATATATATATATATATATATATATATATATCTGGTGCATGCTTTGAAGAATTTGAAAGTGAGAAATACTTAAAAGAAACCATTTCAACACACCCTCTTCTGATCTCTCAGCCTTTCTTTTTACTTTCAAACGTCCACCCTTTTATCAATTACTAGATCACATGACATACGGAAAGAACGAGCAAGGAGAGGTCGACAGAGGATGTACAAGTAAGAATTGTAAGGGACAAGGAGACAAAGGTTACCGCATTGGAGATAAAAGGATGGACTGAAAAACGATTTCCAAGTGATCAGGGGAAGGGCATGCACAGGATAAAAGTGAAATAGAACGTTGCGATACAGTGCCTGACGTGCTATCAATGGATTGAACCAGGATGTGTGAAGTAGCCACGGCAAACCATGGAGAGGTCTGTGGGGCCTAGGTGTGGACTGGGGTCTGTGGTTCCTATGTAATGCACATGACTGATATAGAATGGATTTCTTCAAATTTGGCCCATCTTCGTCTGTTCTTAGCACTCTTGCTAATGCGGAAAATGCTGATCGAATACAGAGAAAATACTGGAGAAACATAAAGATTTGTATGTGGGCGTCATGGATCTGCATAAATGTACACTTGGGTTGAGAGGGTTATTTAGTGGAAGATGTTATGAATATATAGTGTAGGAGGAAAGTTACAAGCAGTGAATTCTTTATCAAGGAAATGTAAGCAAAAATACAGAGAAGTGAGAATCGTTTTAGGTGAAAGCAGGTCTGCAACACAGTAGTGTGACGTCACCGTGATGTTTCAAGTTCACTGACAGGGTGTTGAGGAAGGTGAATGTGAGGGTCTTGAAGACAGTGGCGAGTCTGCAGTCTGTTAGCAAGGTAAGGGGTTCTGTCCCTCTATGCTAATGACATAACTCTGGCTGGGAAGTTCCAAGGATACACTACTTCCAATAACAGTGAAATATGGACCCCCTTTTGCAACAACCTAGTTAAAATGAATTTTCACATGCAGTGTAACCTTACAGAGACAGAGTACAATAATACCTATATATTATATTCATTATATATATATATATTATATATATATATATATATATATATATATATATATATATATATATATATATATATATATATATATATATATATATATTATCCCCGGGGATAGTGGATTAAGAATACCTCCCACGTATTCCCTGCGTGTCGTAGAAGGCGACTAAAAGGGGAGGGAGCGGGGGGGCTGGAAATCCTCTCCTCTCATTTATTTTTTTTTTTTAATTTTCCAAAAGAAGGAACAGAGTGGGGCCAGGTGAGGATATTCCAAAAAAGGTCCAGTCCTCTGTTCTTAACGCTACCTCGCTAAAGCGGGAAATGGCTGTTAAAAAAAAAGAAATATATATATATATATATATATATATATATATATATATATATATATATATATATATATATATATTCATTCATATTTATTTTTTGTCGCTGTCTCCCGCATTAGCGAGGTAGCGCAAGGAAACAGACGAAAGAATGGCCCAACCCACCCACATACACATGTATATACATACACGTCCACACACGCAAATATATATACCTATACATCTCAACGTATACATATATATACACACACACACATATAGATATATACACATGTACATAATTCATACTGTCTGCCTTTATTCATTCCCATCGCGATATGAAATAACAACCCCCTCCCCCTTCATGTGTGCGAGGTAGCGCTAGGAAAAGACAATAATGCACCGAAACCACAGCTCCCTTTAAACATCCAGGCCCCACAGAACTTTCCTTGGTTTACCCCAGATGCTTCACATGCCCTGGTTCAATCCATTGACAGCACGTTGACCCCGGTATACCACATTGTTCCAATTCACTCTATTCCTTGCACGCCTTTCACTCTCCTGCATGTTCAGGCCCCAATCACTCAAAATCTTTTTCACTCCATCTTTCCACCTCCAATTTGGTCTCCCACTTCTCCTCGTTCCCTCCACTTCTGACACATATATCCTCACGGTAAATCTTTCCTCACTCATTCTCTCCATGTGACCAAACCATTTCAAAACATCATCTGCTCTCTCAACCACACACTTTTTATTACTACACATCTCTCTTACCCTTACATTACTTACTAGATCAAACCACCTCACACCACATATTGTCCTCAAACATCTCATTTTCAGCAAATCCACCCTCCTCCACATAACTCTATCCATAGCCCATGCCGCGCAACCATATAACATTGTTGTTACCACTATTCCTTTAAACATACCCATTTTTGCTTTCCGAGATAATGCTTTCGACTTCCACACATTCTTCAATGCTCCCAGAATTTTCGCCCCCTCCCCCATCCTATGATTCACTTCCGCTTCCATGGCTCCTTCCGCTGCCAAATCCACTCCTAGATATCTAAAACACTTCACTTCCTCCAGTTTTTCTCCATTCAAACTTACCTCCCAATTGACTTGTTCCTGAACCCTACTGTACCTAATAACCTTGCTCTTATTCACATTTACTCTCAACTTTCTTCTTTCACACACTTTACCAAACTCAAGTCACCAGCTTCTGCAGTTTCTCACATGAATCAGCCACCAGCGATGTATCATCAGCAAACAACAACTGACTCACTTCCCAAGCTCTCTCATCCACAACAGACTGCATACTTGCCCCTCTTTCCAAAACTCTTGCATTTACCTCCCTAACAACCCCATCCATAAAGAAATTCATCAACCACGGAGACATCACACACCCCTGCCGCAAACCTATATACATATATATATATATATATATATATATATATATATATATATATATATATATATATATATATATATATATATAAGGCATGTGTACGTGTAGGAAGAGAGGAAAGTGATTGGTTCTCAGTGAATGTAGGTTTGCGGCAGGGGTGTGTGATGTCTCCATAGTTGTTTAATTTGTTTATGGATGGGGTTGTTAGGGAGGTGAATGCAAGAGTTTTGGAAAGAGGGGCAAGTATGAAGTCTGTTGGGGATGAGAGAGCTTGGGAAGTGAGTCAGTTGTTGTTCGCTGATGATACAGTGCTGGTGGCTGATTCATGTGAGAAACTGCAGAAGCTGGTGACTGAGTTTGGTAAAGTGTGTGAAAGAAGAAAGTTGAGAGTAAATGTGAATAAGAGCAAGGTTATTAGGTACAGTAGGGTTGAGGGTCAAGTCAATTGGTAGGTGAGTTTGAATGGAGAAAAACTGGAGGAAGTGAAGTGTTTTAGATATCTGGGAGTGGATCTGGCAGCGGATGGAACCATGGAAGCGGAAGTGGATCATAGGGTGGGGGAGGGGGCGAAAATTCTGGGAGCCTTGAAGAATGTGTGGAAGTCGAGAACATTATCTCGGAAAGCAAAAATGAGTATGTTTGAAGGAATAGTGGTTCCAACAATGTTGTATGGTTGCGAGGCGTGGGCTATGGATAGAGTTGTGCGCAGGAGGATGGATGTGCTGGAAATGAGATGTTTGAGGACAATGTGTGGTGTGAGGTGGTTTGATCGAGTAAGTAACGTAAGGGTAAGAGAGATGTGTGGAAATAAAAAGAGCGTGGTTGAGAGAGCAGAAGAGAGTGTTTTGAAATGGTTTGGGTACATGGAGAGAATGAGTGAAGAAAGATTGACCAAGAGGATATATGTGTCGGAGGTGGAGGGAACGAGGAGAAGAGGGAGACCAAATTGGAGGTGGAAAGATGGAGTGAAAAAGATTTTGTGTGATCGGGGCCTGAACATGCAGGAGGGTGAAAGGAGGGCAAGGAATAGAGTGAATTGGAGCGATGTGGTATACCGGGGTTGACGTGCTGTCAGTGGATTGAATCGGGGCATGTGAAGCGTCTGGGGTAAACCATGGAAAGCTGTGTAGGTATGTATATTTTGCGTGTGTGGACGTATGTATATACATGTGTATGGGGGTGGGTTGAGCCATTTCTTTCGTCTGTTTCCTTGCGCTACCTCGCAAACGCGGGAGACAGCGACAAAGCAAAAAAAAAAATATATATATATATATAAATATATATATATATATATATATATATATATATATATATATAGGACAATCGCATGTTTACCAAATGGCGTCCTAGCTTCGTCTCTTCGATGTATATCAACTGACTTATATTTCTCGTGTCTCCCCTGATGATGTGATTATTGCACGAAAGTGCACTTGGGAACTTATCTTGTTTCATTTTCCCTGTGGACTCATGGGAATAAATGTTTATATGTATATATATATATATATATATATATATATATATATATATATATATATATATATATAGGACAATCGCATGTTTACCAAATGGCGTCCTAGCTTCGTCTCTTCGATGTATATCAACTGACTTATATTTCTCGTGTCTCCCCTGATGATGTGATTATTGCACGAAAGTGCACTTGGGAACTTATCTTGTTTCATTTTCCCTGTGGACTCATGGGAATAAATGTTTATATGTATATATATATATATATATATATATATATATATATATATATATATATATATATATATAGATATATATATATATTTTTTTTTTTGTCTTCGTCTCCCGCGCCTGCGAGGTAGCGCAAGGAAACAGACGAAAGAAATGGCCCAACCCACCCCCACACACGTCCACACATGCAAACATACACACCCACACATCCCAACGTACACACACATATACACAATTCACATTGTCTGCCCCTACTCACCCCCATCGCCACCCCGCCACACACGGAATAACATCCCCCTCCCCCCTCATGTGCGTGAGGCAGCGCCAGGAAAAGACAACAAAGGCCCCATTCGCTCACACTCAATCTCCAGCTGTCATGTAATAATGCCCGAAACCACAGCTCCCTTTCCACATCCAGGCCCCACACAACTTTCCATGGTTTACCCCAGACGCTTCACATGCCCTGATTCAATCCATTGACAGCACATCCACCCCGGTATACCACATCGATCCAATTCACTCTATTCCTTGCCCGCCTTTCACCCTCCTGCACGTTCAGGCCCCGATCACTCAAAATCTTTTTCACTCCATCTTTCCACCTCCAATACAGTCTCCCACTTCTCCTCGTTCCCTCCACCTCCGACACATATATCCTCTTGGTCAATCTCTCCTCACTCATTCTCTCCATGTGACCAAACCATTTCAATACGCCCTCTTCTGCTCTCTCAACCACACTCTGCCCATGCATTCCCTACTTGTCACTGAAGGTGACTAAAAGGGGTATGAGTAGGAGGCTGGAAATCCTTCCTTCCTGTATTACTTTTCAAAAGAAGGAACAGAGCATGGAGCCAAGCAAAGAAATTTCTCTCTCAGGCTCAGTTGTCTATTCTTGATAATACCTTGCTCACACGGGAAATGACAAGCATGTATGAATATATATCATTAAACTTCCATCACCATTTCCTGCATTAAAGCCAGGAAACAGGCAAAGACCCATCCACTTATATACACATATGTACACACACATATTTAAAAATATATTATACTTGATCACCATTTCCTATGTAAGCAAGGTAGTGCCAGGAAACAAAAGACCCATCCACTCATATACACATACATATCAACATATATATAAACATATATACATACATACAAACACATGTACATGTGTACAGATTCACACTTACTTACCTCCATCCTTTCCCGGTGCCACCCTGCCCCATAGGAAACAGCATTGCCACCTCCTGCATCAGCGAGGTAGCGCCAGAAACAGTAGAAAGGCCACATCCGCTCACACATTCTCTAGCTGTCATGTGTAATGCACCAAAACCACAGCTCCCTATCCACATCCAGAGAAAGTCTTGTAGGATAAAAAAAACTCCAATACACTGCAGCATGATCTTTATTATGAAGGGGGGACCATGATAACTTTGGGACAGGTATAGGTTGACGTCTGGGCAGCTGGTGTGACTATCAACCTAGTAAACAGCCCAGGACACACCAACTACCCACCAACCTAAATGACAGGCAGTAAACAGCCATCTGCCCTGAACAGAAAATTGCTAGTGGTCGCCGCTTTCTTTCCGGAAAAAAGCGTTCCGGTTAGTACAGATACATTAACACGAACTCGGCCCTGTAATGTATAGCTGCAACGTTGTGGCAAGACATATCTACTTTTTTCTTTTTACTTTCATCTAGTATCCAAATGAGACTACCAATGCTGAAGAAACTGCAAATATGACTAATAGCAATGGCTAGCCCTTAGTATATGCAAGGAAAAGGATGCAAAAACAAATCCAGTTGTACAAAATTCTAATTAAGATGCCAAATAGTTGATAGCACCAACAAACGAAAATAAAAATTCTCAAGGGGGAAATGAATTGTACTTTAGAAAGAAATCGGTTTCATTTTTCACACGTCATACTCTTAACCTGTCCAAAATACATAAAACCCTAAAACACAGGTTTTATCATTTTGGTTTGTAAAATGTGCAAGAGCGATTTTCTGCACAGAAACAGGTATTACCTGTAGCCTTTCCCATGCTTCAAAACTGTAAAGGGTGTGGAGTACAAAACACAGGCACACTAAAAGAAAAGCTAATATACCAATCGTACTTTTGTACAGGTCTTCGATTTCACTAAATAACAACTCTTAAAATTCTACGAATTACCACAGGCCCTTAAAATGAACCTCGAGTTCAAAAAGTTTAACAGGAACAATGAAGCACAGGAAAAAGGATTGCAGAAACTGTTCCCAGAACCCTGCCTATGAAGCAGGAGAAACGTCAATACTGCTAAATAATAGCCTGTCAAGCTGCAATAAACAGTTGTCAACCCGCACTATCAAAAAAAGGAAAATGCTCGGAAATTTCGCTCGATGATTGCTGGGATTTGTTGGTTAAAGGGATCAATGGATTGGGCTGTAAATAAAAAAATGTCCATTAAATAAGCATGAAAAGCTCAGCAAGTTGGAAAGTTTGGATACGCGTTCAAAAAAGTTCGCATAACAAGGTCACTGCTGACATGCTATTCCTTGAAACACTGCATAGCTAACGCTATGCATGAGCAGAATCTTGGGGAAATCAGGCTGAAAATCACAGAGACCAGGCACATGGAATATCTCTTGAATTAGGTGGACAAATTAACAAACTGCCACGAAGAAAAGAATTGGCAAAATGTCATACTTCCTTTGCGCTGGCAGCTGCACATAAAAACTTCCAAGAATCATACACTACTCAAAAACGTTTTTCTTCTCTCCACAAATCTGACTCACTGCAATATGTCCCTCAACCGTAGATATGAATTTTGTCGTTCAAACAGCTTCATGATTCAACGAACAAAGTTAACGTGAATTACAGTGCAGCAAATATCATACAACATAAATATCTATTACAAGCATGAAAATGAAAGCACGTTTCGTGTAATTCCATAATACATTTCACCACGTCTGATGATAGTTTTCACCCCGCAAACATTCCCCTTAAAATTCACAAAGTTTGAACTGAAAGCTACAAATCATGAACCGCATTTAAAATGACTATGTACTAATTACTGAAACACAATGTATATTCCTGCTTCATAATTTAAGTGAAGGTAACATTACCATACCTTCAAGACAAAATCAAAACATGTGGGGAACATAAAGAAATCTTTTAACCAAGAATATTACAAAGAATGGACAATACTTAGATAATAAAAAATGCAGAGCTGTAACTAACAATAGTACACACGTGGGTTCGTTCCAAACCAATTTTACTTTAAATTGCTCTTTACAATGAAATGGAAATTGTTGGAGTCATAGTTCTTGCAAAATTAGCTTCCTAAGTAGACTGTCTTACCATCAGTAACAATAATACACTATGGCTTTATCTACTAGAATACAAGCTCCTTCAATTACTTTATTCTCATGTGAATTTTTTGTAAAGGCAAATACTTATATCTACATAATGCCATGAAAGTTCAAACTACATTACACATCCAAATAATATTGTAATTCATATTTCTCTTGAAGTACCCCTCATGGATTTTTGAAATGAATTCTGAATACAGTCTCTTCTTGACAATAATTTCTAGGCACCATTCTTTAATAAAAAAAAAAAAGTTGCAGTACTACAGTTGGTACTGCTTTCTTCGGAAAACTAATTCAATCCATTTTCCTAACCATTCAATGACAAAACAGCCACCAAAAATATTTCAAACACTACACAGCGAGATTCTAAAACTCACTGTTTCCACGGATTGTAAGCAGCAAAAAGCGTACTCTGACCCTGATGGGCAGACTGTGTTGGATTTATAGATGAAGTGGCAGCCTTGTTGGCACCTGCAGGCCAAGCAGGTTGTGGCACCATGCTAGGAGCTGGCACCCCTGAGGGAGGTGGCACACCAGTGGGTGAAGGTACACCTGAAGGGGCTGGTACGCCAGTTGGTACTCCTCCACTAGTACGACCTTTCATCAAATTGAGTATCCTCTCCTGCAGCTCCGACTGCTTGTTTCCAGAACTCCCAACACTTCCCTGTGTCATCATTGGAGCAGCCACAGGGGTAGCTGGTACCTGTGTAGCCATGCCATATGCACTATACACCCCACTCTGTACACCAGGCACACCACCATAAACAGGATAGGCACCAGACACAGCAGCTGCTGCAGCAGCTGCAGCAGCTGCTGCTGGAGGCTGAGGAACCACACTGACAGTACCAGGAGCAGCAGTGACTGTGCCTGCTGTTGAAGTACTCTGACTCACAGGTGTGTCACCCCCCACCACACTGTTGGTACCATAATTATACCCAGGGTAGGTAACTGCCATAGGTCGGCTTGCAGTAGCTCCTGGAAAACAAGGTATTCAAAACCAAAATCAGTTCCAAGAATATTCAGACAAATGCCTGACTATCAAACACCTTAAATTACTAATAATATGGGCACCTAAAAGACTTACCATATCTTTACATATGGAAACTTACATGACAAAGGAAAATCTTGGTTACAGAAAATACTAAAAAGGCAGAATATTTAGTCAATATGCCAAAGACTCAAACCTAAAGTAAAATGCTTTACAAGATAATAAATATGGAAAAATGGAACATTTGTAATCAGCATTTCAGAAGTCGTAAAAAAAAGTAAGCATGTTAACGAGAGGGATAAAGGAAGGAGAAAACAAAAGCAATATCAATGCATACAACAAAGTCATGCAAATTTTCTTCTGAAAGTAAAAGATGCTCTAACAAAAGGCAATCTACCGTAACTCATTCGAAATGTGCAGACAGAGTTCACCATTCTATCAAATACACAAAAACAGATGCTCAACTGAATATTAACCTTAACTTTTATCCACTAGCAACACGATGCAGTTACAATCACTCCCCAAATAATGAGGTACAGTACTGGTATGATAAGGTAACAAACAGGTCAGCAACAAACTAATATTTATGCAAAACCTATCAGTTTCATGACCAGGAAATACAATTCTTGTTATATAACGACTTAATGCTTTTCTTGGTAAACTTATGCAACAGCGATCAGGTTAAAAACAGCATAAGACCACAACCAAATACTTCAAAGCACCTGTGTACCCCTTGTCACCTTCAGTAATATAACAGCTAACTACTGCTTATCATTAACTAGGATCTGCCAAGATAACACCCTCTAAAGCAAAGTGAACACTAAAAACCATTAACAACGATTGAATGCCCTGTACCACAGAGAATTAGCCTATTCATGGATATGATTTTTTTCAAAGTACATAACATTCTCCTGTGTAAGTGAGACTGTGCATGCATCCACTACCTAACTGACATGTATAATGGATACAGATTTGTAAAATCAACTAACAACGTTTGGTTAAACACTTTAAGCACAGAGAGGAAAAAAATGTATTGCCGTATATGAGTTTGTTTAATACTCCTTGGTGTCATCATTCACTGGTATGACTACACTCACCATTTAGTTTTTCCATTACAAAACACAGGCAACAAAGGCCCTAAGACAGGCCACTTCATTACCACTATGTATATATACTCTATGAGCCAGTTATCCATTTTACTGACCCACCCTAAGGTTGGATGCACAGCTGGGCTGTTTACCTAACAACCTCAATTTGTGTTTGATAGTATAATATACTTCAAAATTTAGACAAATTACGCAGTCAACCCAAAATCAAACATAAAACAAAAGAATAAATGGAAATCCTGGCTGCATTCTGAAACTCATATTTCATTGAGCTCTTCACTATTTCTGTGTTCCATTCTCAGTTATATCAAGATTATCAAAGCCTCTGATAATTTTGAATACCAGCATCAAATCAACTCTCAACCTTCTCTTTTCTAAGCTAAGTAAATCTAAGTAATTTTGTAGGCTCTCATAGACCATGTTTATCAGTCCGCATATCATCTTGAGTATGAGCTCACCTTTGTTAGTATATTTGACATTTTCCATGTTTTTTTAATCAAATACATTTATCAATGTTCCATTATTTGTTACAATGCACACATTCTCATTCACACAAAACATATATGATACATATGCAAGCTAGTGGAATTACAAATACTATTCTTGTAAATTTGTCATGTTTTTCCAATTCTTATTAGCCCAAAGATACAAAATCTACATGTACAGCACCCTAGCATGCAGTACCACAAACTAGCTGTCATGTTAAGCTCCTTAACTCAGTGGGTACTTACAATACAATTCCTTGCAAATTTCAAAGCTAACTAGAGGAAAAAAATCTTGGAACACATTCTATATTATGAGCTGCATTTCTTCTGTAATCAAACATATAGTGAAGATGAAGAATAACAACCATAACTGCTAAATGACATCAATGCTTGCTAAAATGTGACTGGTACAGAGCATTCTTAACCTCATTTAATTTAATTTCAAAGTCAGCATGATCTTTCCATGAGAAAAGACATAAAATCAGTCTGGTTCCCACCACCATTACACCTAAACTGAGAGAACAAGGGATGTAGACCAACAAACTCAGGCACGGAACTGATAGCCAAGGAAGCAAAGTAGGCTGATTTCACAACACCAAAGTCCATAATAAACAGCTGAATCACATCCACACTGGAAAGCAAACTGGATAAGCATTGTCTCTACTGTAACTATACCTGTTATCAATATTTCAAATTACCAAAAATGGAAGAACTGAAAAGTCCACATCATGCTGCTTGAAAAATTCAATACCATATAAAGTGCATTCCCTCTACAGCAAAATGTTCATAATAAATAACAGATGGGAAAACTGAAAAGGGGACTGGAAAATAGCACTTACAACTAAGAGGTGCTGCAAAAGAAATCTTAATATTAATTTCACCTGAGCTCTGTGTCAAAATGCTAAAAACCCATTCATGAGTGGTACATACATTAAAAAAATACATTAAAAGAGTACCCAAATCAATGGTACACCAAAAGATACTTTCATGCCCAAAATATATAAATGGGTACATTCCAAGGACATAACTGAGAAGGAAAAGGCGGAAAAAAACAATAAATCAAAATGAAATAAAAGAATCTACAGTCAAGGGACATAATACAAAGCTGTATCAAACACTATTTTGAGAACCACAAGGTTAAATACACCAGAAAAAGCCCAATGCAATCAATCTCCATCTGCTAAATACATTCTTAGCAGTACAAGTGATTACTCTAACAACTCTGCCTGTCTAGAATATGTTAAGAGACAACTTAAAGGGAAATGGATAGCTTGGATCATCTAAGGGACAACTACTCACCACCCAATCCTTTTTAAGTAGATTAATGACAATAAACTTGAACTAAATCTGCAAATGAAACTCCATCCAGAATTACAACAAATATCATTATTTGGAAACTGTCAAACCATCTGTGTGTGTATCAATGTACATCCTGGTTCTTGCTTCCAACTTTAGCTGAGGATTAACAAAATGGAAATCTACAAATCTTACAAAAGGCATAATTCAGCAATGCTGGTGAACTAGTGTCTGAAACATATGCTGGTTTCAACTTAAAAGAGTGCATTTAAAGATTACTTCACAAAGTATGATACACAATATTGATTTTGCAAAGCATATAATAAGAAAACATAACATCTTCACTGAACATACAACTGTGTTAGAACAAGTGACTTAAATTCATTTTCTGACTGAGCTATGCCCGATAAATTGCATAAATTCTTTTCTTACTTCAGTCACTTGTTAAGCAAAGCTACTAACACATTCCCAGAATAAAACACAAACAAATTGTATCATTAACTTTATCTCTAAATTCAAGCCAAAGGTTGGTAAAGAATGCAATACAACCAATACAATCAATACAGCTGGTGACAAAAAGTCAAAGCATCATAATCAAACTCTGAAAAAATACATTAGAAGCCCAGGGTGTAAAAAGTATTACCAAGAAAGTTCATGAAGCCCCTCCCTGACATCGGGTTTCCTTTTGGAATCTTGACATACTACAGATAGAGGCACAGGGAGAAACTTATATTTCAGTAGAGAAAAATAAGAATAAACAAATATGTTCATAGGTGTTCCAACCGAGAGTGCTATGTGCACAAACACTGTAGTCACACTAATGCATTATACTTAAGCTTGTATCTCGTGAGCTTAGTATAAAGAAATAAATAGTCATTGTGATTATACTTCGATATAGTTTGACAATTACTATCGAAAAAACTAGCACACGGAACATTATCATAATTATTGCTGTCATGATACAACTCTAGGATCCCCACATCCAATCATTCCTGCAACTTTCTGTGACTGCATAACACAGTACCAGGGACAGGATGGTCTTCTTTGAAGTGACTTATTTCCATGACACTATTGTACTCTTCTTTTGTCAATAAAGATGATACAGCTTCACCAAAGATGAGACCTCATTCACAGAATAACCCCAAGGAAGCAGAGTCTGACAACACTGCCTGATACATCTACATGCAAATCAAAGGAACAATTCAACCCCTTGAAAATGAGTGACATGTCCTCTTGCAGGAACCTGTACATGATGGTACTGCAAGATCATATAGGTGAGAGCATTAATTAGTGGAAAATAAAGAAAGGGAGGGGGATCTGATAATCTAACTATACTTCCTGCTTCTTCCTTCCTTTCATACATATTTGCCACCTCCCCATGAGTGAGGCAGATGATAGTAATGCAAGATTGTAACAAAGGGAGGGCATCAATTTGTGGAAAATAAAAAAGGGGGGGGATCTGATAATCTAACTACTTCCTGCTGCTACCTTCCTTTCATACATATTTGCCACCTCCTCATGGGTGAGGTAGTGTAAAAAACAGGTGACCAAACCTTAGAGGATAAAAGAACCTCATTTGGCTCTTTCAACTGTTCTTCCTTTTGGAAAGTGATGCAGTAGGGGGAAGATTTCCAGCCCCCTGCTACTGCCCCTCATAGTCATCTTTTATGGCAAGCAGGAAACATTCATATCTGGTATTCCACATGTGATTGGCTCACTTGAGGTTGCTGGCTTTTGCACTCACCCACCTTTAACTTTTTGGATTAATGGTAAACAAGTTCTAACAGTCCAACATCTGCCAAATTATGTTCACTGTTATAAAAGCCCTATAGCACATCACTAATTAGCATGGAAAGTCCAAACACAAATGCCAGGGTTGTAACTTCTCCCCTTCACATACGATGTGGGTATATAACATACCAAAATATTTCCCCCCAATCAGTGCTAATCATAATGGCTTGTGACTTAAAGACCCTCTTCATACTTACAAAAAGCACCTTCCACGATAAACTTTTCAAAAGCCAACAAAACACAGATCCCATGGTAATTGCTGCCAATTGTTAAAATACAGATCCCACTGTAGCAGTCATTACAGGTTACCTATTCCTTAACACTGAGGACAGTATGATAAAATTAATTCTACATGTAGAATTCAAATTCAGAAATCTTGAACATTTTGGGGACGAATTAAATCATGACCAAGGACCTAACAAAGTTTTAGCATTTCGGTGAACTGGGGCCACGCCTTCCAACTTCAGTGTTTACAATGAATGGGAGAAATCATATATCAAAATTCATTTTCACTTAAATCTTTACAGTACAAGAGTAAAAGCAAATATCATAACCCATTTTGATTTTGCTATGCTAGTTAAAAGCTAGATAAATACTCAAAGACTTGCATACATGAGTGTGACTACACCACCACTCAACTTGGACAAAAACCTGCAATGAAAATATTCTAAACAAGCTTCATATAATGTTTTGGTATTGTATAGTACAGAAATACCATCTTGGCCATCCCCATGATGGGAGTTTCCGCAAGAAGTGTCAGAGATACAAACAGTACAGAAATATCAATTTATATGGATACCACAGATATTTCTTGAAACCTCAGCTACAGTGTCCACCAATCTGACCAAGCACAATTAAAATCCAAACCAAAGAAGGTACTCAGAATTCAAGTGGAACAAAAACCAAGATAGTTATGAGTTATGTTCAATATGTAAACTTTTTCTCATGAACCTTTAGAACAAAATCTAATGATTACATAACCTAAAATCTGAAGATATACATATCCAATGTGATCCACATCCATATCAGAATTTGAGCAAAAGATTTGGAAAGTGTGAGACCTTACTAAGCCATGATAAAATAACTTCTGGATTTGGCTAGCTTCTGATTGAATTCTTGATTCATCTTCAAAAGCTAAAACAACCTTTGGGGATAAAGAGCCAAACATTCTTATCAAACCTAACAAAAGCCTTTAAATTACAAAGTACCTTGTGATGAAAAACGAAATTTCAGGCAAACGCATGTGTGGACCTGTGGATGAGTAATTCAGTTTCATCTCCAAGGTAAACTTTGGGTAAGATACTAATGTATCTTTGAAGCATGACCCTTCCCTTAACAAATCACCCATCATGTTACTCTTTCAATATGACTGGGAACTAATACTTGTTTCAATAAATATGACTGTAAGAAGGACATCAAAAATAAAAGTGGCTGCTTAACCTCACTTACTGGTAATACGATTTCATTTATCTTTTCAAGTGCTTTACACAAGAAAATAGTGCAACAAACATGAACAGTTAGCCACAAATTCATCAACTCTGGGTACTAAAAATTCATTCCCAAAGAACTGAGATACAAAAGATGAGACGACTGAAAACTTAGCCGAAAACCTTCAGAATAAATGTCATAATGGTGTAAATGTGGTTCGTGTAGGTAATGATAAAGAGGCCCGTCCAGGAGAGAATGGCCAAAGACATCCCATCTCGTCAGAAAACATCCCGAAACGGCAAAACAAATAATGCCGTTATCCAAAAAAACATATAAACCTTACGAGTACAGCATGAGAGTATGGTTATCTCACCTGCAGCAGTCTCTCGCTTCTGCTCAATCTGATCATCCACCAGCAAGCTTTGACGATCCTTCAGGTACTTGATCAACTTGTCCAGGTCACCCATGGAGACAGGACGCATCTCGAGTAAATCAAGGAGCAAATTGTGAATATCTCGGGGCACTACCTCACGCATATTTCGCTGACGGGCTTTCTTCACATAGTCTCCAAAATTTTGTTCAATTAAACGCATAGCATCATCAACTGGCATGTTGCGGTGTTCTGTACAAAATGAAAGAATCCATTATGCATAGCATCAAACCTGCCCCTTAATCAAATTTTTCCCCAAGAATAATGGGGGAAAAAATCTTGCGCTCGGAAAAGGTAACAGCACCATGTTATACTTACCCGATCTATACCCTGGTTCAACCAATACCTGCAAAAAAAACCAAACTTAGGAGGTAACAAATGCTGAAATAGGTCAGTCCACAAATATACTTGAAAGACTTCAAGATCTGGGTGCGGCTAAGTGGTCACAACCAGTTTCAAAGAGATCAATACAGATTTTCGTGAACTGAGCAAACCTTTGAGGTAACTATATATATATACATACATATATATATATATATATATATATATATATATATATGTAATTACTGAAGTAATGATGAGGGGCTTGGAATACAGTGAATGCATTGGGCATATTACTAAGAGATGGGAACATAATGATGTGCACATTAAGCCACATAACAGGCCATCCTGATGTAAGAGGGAGTTGTAAGACTGTAAAAGTGTTAAAATTCTGCCTGTCCATAGCTGGAGACAATTTAATTTTCCCCAAATAGGTAGTAATATTTCTGTGCTCTTAATATGGTAGAATACAACAAGAGAACAAATACTCATTCCACATATAGAGAATAGTTTGAAAATTTATTACTCTTTATGAGAGAATACTAGATTACTTTTACAACTGTAAGTTGCTTTGTCACAATAACAAGCTCTACAGTTTCTCAAACATTAGTGTTCATCACCACTCAGAACCATGGAATGCAATTTGCTTTGCACTACTACTTCAAACTACCTCAATCAAGACAGTTAATCTCCACTGCTCAAAATATATAAAATCTGACATCTGTGAGCCTACTGACTGAACTTTAAAAAGGAGATTCAAGTATTCTGAAAGACAAGTTAATGGCAAAAATGGTTTAGCTCTAAGACCAATGCTTTCTAATGTTTCACATTCATTTAGTACTGATGTTCAAATATCTGCTACATGAAGAAACCCTTGAAAGAAATCTGTTCTCTCTCTCCCACCCCAAATTATAAATTATAATACAATAAATGGTTTCCCAGGTTTAAGAGGCAAATCTTACTGAACTATGGGAATACAAAGATATCTTTGATCAGAAAACAGCAGTCTAATATTACAATTCTTTAGCAGTGCCTATCTTAATATGCTATACTCATTCCCACTTATTTGGGATAAATTAAGTGCACACAGCCTGAGATCTCAATTCACCCAACATAAATCGCACACTGTAACGCAACAAGCTAAGCTAAACAAAAGCTTCCTAATCTTAGCACTTAGTTTTCCACTTTACACAGATGTTGATTAATCTAGCAAGACTAACGTCTATTTGTACCTCTAACCGTCACACACAAAACAATATAAAATAATTTCCTAACATCTACTTCTAAAATTATTATAAATCCTACACACATCACTCAATGATCATGTTCATCTCCTTTGCAAGCTATTTGTTCTTCCTGTAACTTTAGCCAAACTCACAACGAACATCAATCAAACTTTTGCCATACATTATACATAAAGTAATTTCAAAAGGTTTTTAACCATCCATATTCCAAACAATTATTCATATATCTTTGACTTCATTCATTGTAACACTTTCCTTGTCACAACAAACACATAAGCTGCCCATCTCCACTGTTTTCAATTCTTATCTATCTCAGCTGGGTCACGATTGGAGGGATAGAACAATCCTGCCCCAATCAATTCTAAAACAGTATCCCTCCTCGCTTTTGCTGTAAATCTTTCACCAAAGTGCCACGTCTTTTCGATCAACCTATCATCTGGCTGTGTTACACATAAACATCCTTGAAAGAAAATAATTCCATGAGTATTTCTGCTGACTGCTTCATGGTACATATCCTCCTTGCATTTTCACTCTGAAATTTCACTACCATTTCCCTGGAATGAATCAGCCACAGCCTTTTTTTCATGAACCATTACCAGAATAGAATATAATGATTAGTCTAAAAACTGTCCCATTTAGTCTATCTCTCTTTATGAAAAATACTGTTGTTATATCACTAAAATACATCCTTTGCTATGTAACTGTACTCATTCATCTAAAAAAAAAAAAAAAAAAAAAAAAAAAAAAAAAAAAAAATCACTCATTTGCAAGTACTTAGTAGTGCAGCCCATTACTGTCAAATGGTTGAAGAAATCCTGTTAGCTTGTCCATAGTATCAATATAATCTAGTCATACCTTGTGGGGCACCATGAAGAATGTTCAAGGTGAGGGACCGGTGACCCTCATTTTCAGCTGTAACAAAGATGGCGTACAGACATCGTCGTTGGCTGAGGTCACTCAACACCTGTGAAGGTGGAATGTCGGGTGGTGGGAATAACAGATCCACCATCATATTGAGTGACTTCAGTCGAGCCTCAACATTCTCAGCGTAAGCCCTGACAACGTAATAATGAACTCTAAATTATGGAAGAAAAAAAAAGTGTACTTATGACAGCACAAAAATCTACTCATTTTAAGATAAAATTCAAACAACCTCTACTTCAAACATACTTAAACTAAACAGTCAGCACCTTCAAAGATACATATGAAGTTGTTTCCTGGAATCTGGCAGGTCTCATCTAGAATTACCAATACAAAACAGGCCACAGCTTTCCCAGGTTTTCCCTTTCTGTGCAGATCCCGGTGTAGTACAGTTGGTATCTCAAGTTCAGCAGTGGGGTTACTACGGTAATAATACACAATACCTTTATTTTCCAAATTCCAAGAATTTTTTCTTCCTATATGAAATGCATCAGCCCCCACTCCCTAAAAAGTAAGAATACTGAGAATTATCTATCTAACTATATCACTGATCCTAGGTTCCCTTTAGGAACTCTTTAAGGGGGGAGTGGCAGCCCCAGCAAAGCAGTCCCCATAACGGGTAAACTCCATTGCACTGAAGAATTATCTTCATGCATAACAAAATATGCGAACAAAAGATGCATGTACTAATATTCATTTACCTGATCTTTTCTTCGCATAACAAAATATGCAAACAAATGATGCATATACTAATATTCATTTACCTGATCTTTTCTAGAATAATGCTACACAGTAGTAAGCCTTCTTGTCAAAAACAAGTATTTGCAAAATTCATGCTTGCTTATGCATATACTTCACATCTTTCAATATTTCATTTTCACCTGAGACCTGATAACTACCTAATATTCTTTCTACTTTACCATCCACTCACCATAGTTTTATTATAATGCAACAAAACCACAGCTCCCTATCCACATCCAGGCCCTACATACCTTTCCATGGTTTACCCCAAATGCATCACTATCTATCTATATCACTGATGCCTGTTTGAACTGGAACAGAGTATCCAAACTAAAGAACTCTAGTGCCGCTTAAAATTCTTTCACTCCTCCATCCTCCCACATACAATTTGGTCTCCCACTTCACTTTGTTCCCTTCACTTCTGACACATATATCACCTTTGTCAACCTTTCCTCACTCATTCTCTCCATATATCCAAACCATTTCAACACACCCACTTCTGCTCTTTTATATACATCCCTCTTCTTAAACTAAGCATTTCCAATCACCTGACATCTTTCAGCATAAAATGCCTTAAGATGTTGACTGTTCTTATTCTAAACACGAAGTGCCCCATGTCCCCTAACAATGCCCTTAACTGCCACATCCATTCTCATATACAGATCATCCATCACTAATACCTTATCCCTTGCATAAAACTGCTGACATACTCACACAGCTCCTCCTAAAACACTTGCCTCTATTTCTTAGTCCTCTCATTTCCAGGTGCATAAGTATCAATAATCACCCACCTCTTGTAATACATTTTCATTTTTACCCACATCAGTATGGGGCTCATTTCCTTCCAATCTTTCAAACATTCTCACAACTCCTTCGCCAGCTGTGCTATACTACCCTTTCCTCAGCTCTTGCCCTGACACCAACTCCTGTCTTTACTCTTTAGACATTCCCAAACTAATCTTCCCTTTCCATTAAAGCTGTTTCACTCATAGATAGAACATCAAGGTTCCTCTGCTCAAACGTAATACCTATCTCTTCGTTCTCATCTTGGTTACATTCGCCTGCAATCAAGCATCACACTATTAAGGGAGGAGGGTGAGTACTCCTTCCTTAATATGGTTTTTATGTACTATGACTTTACTGTAAAGAAATTTTAAGAAATGCTACAGTAAATTTTCAAAGCACGTGCTGCTGCTAACACTGCTGAAATCTTTAAAAACAAGAAAACTCACAAGCACATTTCTCTTAGCAACACTGCTCAATCAGCATGTGATCTCAACTTGAAATCTATCCAATGTGCCTTATGAACTTTCAAAATCAATAATGCATAAGGTGACTTTTTAACCATTGCACTTTATTTGGAAATGTGCCTACTCAACTTTCAAAACTTAAAATCCCACATTCAATATAAACAAAGACTTTCTAACCTTTGCATTTTATTTGGAACGACTATTTCCACATCATTCGGTCTGTTGGGGTCCAGTGGATCTACTGGTTCAGTGTAGGCTGGGTATGCAGCAGGTGGTGGTGGTGCTGGAGGCCGTCCATCTACTTCTGGTCCAGGAGGGCGAGGGTACGGTTCTTCATATCTTGGTGGGTAGTATCCTCTGTAATAATCATCATACATCTCCTCATACTGACCACGACCTCGAGCTTCACGCTCACGTTCACGATTGGGATCAACACCTCCATGTCTATTGAAAACATGAAATAATATCTTAGAAAAAAAAAAATAAACAAAAAATCCTTACTTATACTGAGATACACCTCACATTTCATGATTTTCATACACAGAAGCATAATGAAATGTTCAGGACCGTTTTCAGATCAGACACTATGATCCCAACACCAAAGATGGAGGCGAGAGGAGATTTTTTAAAAAAACACCGAGGTGTCTAGAAAAGACATCAGAATAAGAATACTACAAGTTCCTGACCCATACAAGGATCATAGACCTGATGAAAGTTCACCACAGGTGTGGAAAATGAGTACAGAAACACTGGATGAAACTTCTGAAATACTGTTAAAAGATGTCACTATGGAAAAGCAGAATCACAAGGTAAGGTTAAAAGGTAAACAACATACCTATCTACAAGAAACAAAACCAAGAACAGGCCCTAAGCTTGACTGGTCTTGCCAACAAGAGTGGTCTTTTCTAAAAAAGATAATTAATGAGCAATGGATGAATTTCTAAATAGGAGAAATTACCATTGTGAGAGACAGCAAAGTTTTAAAAGGTTATGTGTAACATACGTCATAGATTTCCACAAGAGAGAGCCCTGTCTTAGACAAAAGGTAAGGTTGGGTGGATTGTTTGTATCTAGACTGCCAGAAAGCATATGACAATGTACCACTTGGAAAGATGATCAAGATCTTAAGCTGGATCACTCAGGAGGAATAATGGAGGAAACTTCTTCATTAGACAAAAGATTAATCTTAGCGGAAGGGAACAAGGATGCATGCTGGAGGAGCCTTCTCCAAACGGGTCGAGATGAACAGTGGACCATTCTGGGACCACTACACTTCCTGACCTGAGTAAATGATTTGCCTGAAGGTACAGAATCCTATCCAAGTATGTTTGCAGATAATACAGAAGTCATGAGGGAAGTAAAAAGAAAGAAGGATTACTTCAGCTTACAAGGGGACTTCAAAAGACTCCAAAGGTGATCAAATACATGACTGATGAAAGTCAGGATAGGGAAAAGCAAAAGAAGGCCTCAATATGATTGTTATCTAAAAGAAAATATGATTAAATATTCTTTGTATGAGAGGGGACTTGGGAATCACCAATGTCTCTAACCTGTCAACAAAGTATCACATCAGAATAGTAATGGAGACAAACTATCTGCTGGCAAATGTTACCATAGCTTCCAAGTATTCATACGAGTTAATTTTAGAAAGCTGTTCATATCCTACATCAGGTCAGAAATAAATTGTTTTGCAGGTTAGTCACCACACTTTAAGAAGCACAACGAGCAAAGAGAGGAGGTCCACAGGAGAGCAACAAAAATGGTATCAGAATTATGGGAGCTGAGTTACAAGAAAAAGTTTAGATTTCTAAAACACATCACTAACATGGACTGTTAAACATTCTTTAAGATGTGTAGGAACAGGTAACCATGACACAACATGAAATGATTAAGCAAGAAGCTAATTAAAAAAGGTAACGAAGTACTTCAAATGTAAAGAAAGGTGGATAAGATTCATACAAACAGCATACATATATCTAATAAAATGTAACAGTAGTGAATGTTCCAGAGATAAAACCCCACGAGTACAAAACCCCCTTCCCATACAATTCAAGATGGCAACAACAACAATAATATTTTTCATCATACTTAATCGCCGTCTTCCGCTTTAGCTAGGTAGCACAAGGAAACATGAAAGAATGGCCCAATACACCCACATACACATGTATATACATAAATGACCACACACACACATATAAATACCTATACATTTCAATGTATACACACATATACATACACAGATATACACATATACATATTCATACTTGCTGCCTTCATCCATTCCGTCCCCACCCCACCACACATGAAATAGCACCCCCCACGAGGTACCGCTAGGAAAAGACAACAAAGGCCACATTCGTTCACACTCAGTCTCTAGCTGTCATGTGTAATGCACTGAAACCATAGCTTCCTTTCCACATCTAGGCCCAACAAAACTTTCCATGGTTTACCCCAGATTCTTCACATGCCCTGGTTCAATCCACTGACAGCATGTCAACCCCGGTATACCACATTCCAATTCACTCTATTCCTTGCACTCCTTTCACCCTCCTGTATGTTCAGGCCCCGATTGCTCAAAATCTTTTTCATTCCATCCTTCCACCTCCAATTTGGTCACCGGCTTTTCCTCGTTCCTTCTACCTCTAACACATATATCCTCTGTCAATCTTTCCTCACTCATTTTCTCCATGTGACCAAACCATTTCAACACACCCTCTTCTGCTCTCTAAACCATACTCTTTTAATAACCACACATCTCTCTTACCCTTTAATCAATTACTCAATCAAACCACCTCACATGACATATTGTCCTCAAACATTTCATAATAATAATAACAACAACAACAACAACAACAATAATAATAATAATAATAATAATAATAATAATAATAATAATAATAATAATAATAATCATAATAACAATAATAATAAGTACTACTACTAATATTGGGAAACACAAACTGATAGATATCACACATACATCCTATATACAATCTTCTCTATTTAGGTAACTTTTTTCTATGCCAAGTTTAGGAGGAAGAAACTAGTTACAACAAGGTCTTGCATAATAGTGTCAACCAGTGCAATTCATGTCAAACAATTACATATACACTACCATCTCATATAAACATTCAAAAACACATAACACTTCATGACCTAAACTTCCACATGATGGATGTAGTTGGTTTCCAGTGCTGTGAGATCCCATCTCCAATAAGTGAGAATCCAAAGGCAGGAAGGTAAGATACATTCAGTCAAGGTTTATGATAATTTCTCTCATGCTTGTTTATGGTTTCCTGTACATTTCTTTCCTTAAACATTTTGCCTCTTTCTTCCTTCTTCTGATCTTGATTACATTCACACATACATTCAGACATCCCAGCCTTTAAGGTTATATATATTTTTTCATACATGCTTGCCATTTTCCGCATGATCAAGGTAGCTACAAGAACAGATCACATAAGAGGGAAAAATTCCACATTTGGCTCCTCGCACTGTTCCTTTTTTTTTGAAAAGTATTACAAGTTGGGAGGATTTCCAGCTGCATGTTCCCACCCCTTAGTCACCTTTTATGCCACGCATGGAATATGTAAGCAGTGTTCTTTCTCCCCTATCATTATGATAGGGGAGAAATGGCAGGAAAAGAGGATGCTGTTTCCTGTGGGGCAGGGTGGTGCTAGGAGTGGATGAGGGCAAGCAAGTATGAATATTTACATGTGTGTATATATATATATATATATATATATATATATATATATCTTTCTTTTCTTTCATACTATTCGCCATTTCCCGCATTAGCGAGGTAGCGTTGAGAACAGAGGACTGGGCCATTGAGGGAATATCCTCACCTGGGCCCCTTCTCTGTTCCCTCTTTTGGAAAATTAAAAAAAAAAAAAAAAAAAAAAAAAAAAAAAAAAAGTGAGAGGGGAGGATTTCCAGCCCCCCGCTCCCTCCCCTTTTAGTCGCCTTCTACGACACGCAGGGAATACGTGGGAAGTATTCTTTCTCCCCTATCCCCAGGGATTATATATATATATATATATATATATATATATATATATGGCGAGGTGGCGATGGGAATGAATAAAGGCAGACAGTGTGAATTGTGTGCATGGGTATATATGTATGTGTCTGTGTGTGTATGTATGTGTACATTGAGATGTATAGGTATGTATATTTGCGTGTGTGGACGTGTGTGTATATACATGTGTATGGGGGTGGGTTGGGCCATTTCTTTCGTCTGTTTCCTTGCACTACCTTGTAAACGCGGGAGACAGCGACAAAGCAAAATAAATAAATTATTCTTTATTTTTTTATTATACTTTGTCGCTGTCTCCCGCATTTGCGAGGTAGCGCAAGGAAACAGACGAAAGAAATGGCCCAACCCCCCCCCCATACACATGTATATACATACGTCCACACACGCAAATATACATACCTACACAGCTTTCCATGGTTTACCCCAGACGCTTCACATGCCCTGCTTCAATCCATTGACAGCACGTCAACCCCGGTATACCACATCGCTCCAATTCACTCTATTCCTTGCCCTCCTTTCACCCTCCTGCATGTTCAGGCCCCGATCACACAAAATCTTTTTCACTCCATCTTTCCACCTCCAATTTGGTCTCCCTCTTCTCCTCGTTCCCTCCACCTCCGACACATATATCCTCTTGGTCAATCTTTCCTCACTCATTCTCTCCATGTGCCCAAACCACTTCAAAACACCCTCTTCTGCTCTCTCAACCACGCTCTTTTTATTTCCACACATCTCTCTTACCCTTACGTTACTCACTCGATCAAACCACCTCACACCACACATTGTCCTCAAACATCTCATTTCCAGCACATCCATCCTCCCTGCGCACAACTCTATCCATAGCCCACGCCTCGCAACCATACAACATTGTTGGAACCACTATTCCTTCAAACATACCCATTTTTGCTTTCCGAGATAATGTTCTCGACTTCCACACATTCTTCAGTAGTTTTGATGCACAAGACCGGGTTATAGTAATGGGTGATTTGAATGCAAAGGTGAGTAATGTGGCAGTTGAGGGAACAATTGGTGTACATGGGGTGTTCAATGTTGTAAATGGAAATGGGGAAGAACTTGTAGATTTATGTGCTGAAAAAGGACTGGTGATTGGGAATACCTGGTTTAAAAAGAGAGATATACATAAGTATATGTATGTACAGAGCATCAGATTGGGGAAGAGCAGTGTGGTTTCAGAAGTGGTAGAGGACGTGTGGATCAGGTGTTTCCTTTGAAGAATGTATGTGAGAAATACTTAGAAAAGCAAATGGATGTGTATGTAGCATTTATGGATCTGGAGAAGGCATATGATAAGACTTGATAGAGATGCTCTGTGGAGGGTACTAAGAACATATGGTGTGGGAGGCAAGTTGTTAGAAGCAGTGAAAAGTATTTATTGAGGATGTAAGGCATGTGTACGTGTAGGAAGAGAAGAAAGTGACTGGTTCTCAGTGAACACAGGAAAAGACAACAAAGGCCCCATTCGTTTACAATCAGTCTCTAGCTTTTATGTGATAAATGCCCGAAACCACAGCTCCCTTTCCACATCCAGGCCCCACACAACTTTCCATGGTTTACCCCAGGCGCTTCACTTGCCCTGATTCAATCCATTGACAGCACGTCCACCCCGGTATACCACATCGATCCAGTTCACTCTATTCCTTGCCTGCCTCTCACCCTCCTGCATGTTCAGGCCCCGATCACTCAAAATCTTTTTCACTCCATCTTTCCACCTCCAATTTGGTCTCCCACTTCTCCTTGTTCCCTCCACCTCCGACACATATATCCTCTCGGTCAATCTTTCCTCACTCATTCTCTCCACGTGCCCAAACCACATCAAAACACCCTCTTCTGCTCTCTCAACCATGCTCTTTTCATTTACACACATCTCTCTTACCCTTACATTACTTACTCGATCAAACCACCTCATACCACATATTGTCCTCAAACATTTCATTTCCAGCACATCCACCCTCCTCCGCACAACTCTATCCATAGCCCACGCCTCGCAACCATACAACATTGTTGGAACCACTATTCCTTCAAACATACCCATTTTTGCTTTACGAGATAATGTTCTTGACTTCCAAACATTCTTCAAGGCTCCCAGGATTTTTGCCCCCTCCCCCACCCTATGATTCACTTCCGCTTCCATGGTTCCATCCGCTGCCAGATTCACTCCCAGATATCATTAAAACACTTTAATTCCTCCAGTTTTGCTCCATTCAAACTTACCTCCCAATTGACTTGACCCTCAACCCTACTGTACCTAATAACCTTGCTCTTATTCACATTTACTCTTAACTTTCTTCTTTCACACACTTTACCAAACTCAGTCACCAGATTCTGCAGTTTCTCACATGAATCAGCCACCAGCGCTGTATCATCAGCGAACAACAACTGACTCACTTCCCAAGCTCTCTCATCCCCAACAGACTGCATACTTGCCCCTCTTTCCAAAACTCTTGCATTCAACTCCCTAACAACCCCATTCATAAACAAATTAAACAATCATGGAGACATCACACACCCCTGCCGCAAACCTACATTCACTGAGAACCAATCACTTTCCTCTCTTCCTACACGTACACATGGCTTACATCCTCGATAAAAACTTTTCACTGCTTCTAACAACTTGCCTCCCACACCATATATTCTTAGTACCTTCCACAGAGCATCTCTATCAACTCTATCATATGCCTTCTCCAGATCCATAAATGCTACATACAAATCCATTTGCTTTTCTAAGTATTTCTCACATACATTCTTCAGAGCAAACACCTGATCCACACATCCTCTACCACTTCTGAAACCACACTGCTCTTCCCCAATCTGATGCTATGTACATGCCTTCACCCTCTCAATCAATACCCTCCCATATAATTTACCAGAAATACTCAACAAACATATACCTCTGCAATTTGAGCACTCACTCTTATCCCCTTTGCCTTTGTACAATGGCACTATATTTATTTATCTATTATTTATTTTGCTTTGTCGCTGTCTCCCGCATTAGCGAGGTAGCAAGACAGGTACTATGTTTGAGGAAAGGAACCTGGATGTTCTAGCTCTAGGTGCAACAAAGCTCAAGGGCAAGGGGGAGTAATGGGTTGGGGATATCTCAAGGGTTATGTCACCTGTTAGCGAGGGGGAATGTTGAGGAAAGGGGTAACAATCACTTTTACTGATGTTGTTCTTGTAGGAAAGTGTGAAAGCATGTAAGAAATTACCTCTGGTGAAGTGGGTAGAAATAAAAGTGGATTTAGAGAGGTAGACAATTATCAGTTTAAGCAGATGAGATATCATAGACCCAGATTCACTAACAACAAAGAAAAACCGAAAAAGTACCCAAACTAAAGTAAATGTACTTTCCAGAGTAATGGGTGACCAAAAGTTCCCTTGTGAAGATGATGTTATCACTGAGATAATTCTAAGTTCCCTAGTTTCTAAGTTCCCTAGTAAAGATGATATCACCAAAGAAATTCTAATTACCTACACCATAAATGTATGAAAGTGGAGGAAAATAAGCAAGAGCTAGCTGTATGTGCATCAATGAGAACATAACATACGCACTCCATCCAGATGACTTTCAAAAATTTTGCCACAATAGCAGGTTAAGCCAAAACATATCATCTGTTAGACAAACTCACCATAGTGCAACTGCTACAAACCTGACACTCAACATCATAGAGGACACAAAAGCTCTTGCATAGAACCTCAGCAAACAAACACAAATTCTAGTTTTTCATACTAAACAAAGGAGGAAATCTTACGGAAAATAATCATTATAAAAGTTATTTTCTGCTCCCCGTCCTGGTGTGGGAGTTCTTTCTCTGCTACCAGCACGACGTCCTCGTCTTGGTCCAGTAGGACCAGGTGTAGGACCACCCCCAAATTTGGCTGGTTTCACATCTGAAAAATAAAAATACAAATAAATAAAAAAGGTACAGCATTTTATATTACCCAAACTTTAAAGCTCTAAAGCACTAAAAAATCAGAATAATATAACTAATACTTGTGAATTAAGAATCATTAAAACTATGTTGCAACACAAAATATTTGCAAACCACTTGAGTTGCCTAGCATGATTGTGGACCTTGTACTAATATAACCACAACAATTCCTTTTGCCAAACTCGTCTTCTAACTTGCATTTCCACTTGCTCTCCATCTGTCCTTTCAGAAGTTTTCAACTGTATCTAAATTTTTTCCAACCTTCACAATGTGATGTAGACTAACACAGTCTCAATTGTATACAACCAATTTCAAGCTCTATTTATATACATCCAATTTCTAGCTACCATATACACTACAAAAACCAATCTACCATCAACTATCAAGCCTTACAGAATGCTCCATACTTATCATGACTGCTTTATGCACCTCGATTCAGCCCATCAATAGCAACCCCCCAAAAACACTTTCTATACATCCCACTGCTCAATTCTTTCTTTCCAACATATACCTCTCACCCTTCTAAATGTCAAGCCCAAAGCCTTCCTTATCCAATCCTTCCATTGCCTCCTTAGTTTCACCCATCTCCCCTTTCTTGAGAAACTCAGCTGGAAATCCTTCCACTCCTAATACCTTATCAATAATCATCCTGCAAAGGTATTTCACTAACTCTCACTATTCACAACCAACCCAGCATTACTCTCACTCCACAACCAACATCATTCCCTCCTTAATTTAAAAGATAATTCTCTTCTAACAGCTACTTACACATTTCATCTTTCTTTGTGTTCCATCTTATTTAATGTATCCCATGTACCATTCTACATCTCACTTTCTCCAAACTTTTGTAGTAACACAAATGAAATTAAAAAATACAAATACCTAATATTCCACCTGTCTTTAAAATCATAGACATTTTGTTGCTTATATCACTTTCTCTACAATATGTACACTGAGTAACTATCACTCATTCACTAGCAAATTACTTCAGTATATCTTACACAAAAACATTGACCTTACCAACTCTATGCCCATTTATGTATGCTGCACCACCAGAATTTAAGCAAGCTGCTGCTTCCTCCTCACTTGCAAACTGCACAAAACCAAATTTGTTTCTAGTGATAGTTACCCCTGTTGAAAAAAAAAAAACAAGAAATCAAACATTGCACAATAGTCACACATTAGAAAAACAAAGATGATGCATCATTCTGATATGACTATGGGAAAAAAAAATTTACTCAATATCACACACCCTTCATTTTCTAACCATAACTCCAAAACAAGATTTGAATTTAAGCACACACAATACATTCAATCAAACATCTGGCAATAAAGGGCACTGAAATCAAAAATGCAATTTATCACATTAGCTTCCAGTCACAGCAGCATTCAAGTTCTCCATGAGGCAGACTGCATACATTGGGGGAGCATAAGGAAATAATGCTAAAAGTTGTCAGTAAACGTGAATAAAAGCAATGTTATAAAGTTTAGCACAGATGTGAGAGGGAGAAATTAGTACAGGTGTGAGTATGGAGAAAACTTAAAAATGAACTGATTTAGATACTTAGGAACTGACATAGAAGCAAAGGCAAGAGTCATAGGGTGGGTATAGGCCTGGAAACACTGAGGAAGGTATGGAAGAAAGATCATTATCTGAGAGGGAAAAGATGCCCGAATATGCAGCAGCTCAAGGTTGGGTGTTGATATAAGCGAACGAGGCCATTTTTCATCTGTTCCTGGGGCTATCTCACTAAGATAACAAGGAAACATGTATAAAATATATATTTATTTATTTATTTTGCTTTGTCGCTGTCTCCCGCGTTTGCGAGGTAGCACAAGGAAACAGACAAAAGAAATGGCCCAACCCACCCCCATACACATGTATATACATACACGTCTCCACACACAAATATACATGACCATACAACTCAATGTACACATATATATACACACACAAACATATACATATATACACATGCACACAATTCACACTGCCTGCCTTTATTCATTCCCATCACCACCTCGCCACACATGGAATAACATCCCCCTCCCCCTCATGTGTGCGAGGTAGCGCTAGGAAAAGACAACAAAGGCCCCATTCGTTCACACTCAGTCTCTAGCTGTCATGCAATAATGCCCGAAACCACAGCTCCCTTTCCACATCCAGGCCCAACACAACTTTCCATGGTTCACCCCAGATGCTTCAAATGCCCTGATCCAATCCATTGACAGCACGTCAACCCCGGTATACCACATCGATCCAGTTCACTCTATTCCTTGCCCGCCTTTCACCCTCCTGCATGTTCAGGCCCCGATCACTCAAAATCTTTTTCACTCCATCTTTCCACCTCCAATTTGGTCTCCCACATCTCCTCGTTCCCTCCACCTCCGACACATATATCCTCTTGGTCAATCTTTCATCACTCATTCTCTCCATGTGCCCAAACCATTTCAAAACGCCCTCTTCAGCTCTCTCAACCATGCTCTTCTTATTTCCACACATCTCTCTTACCCTTACATTACTTACTCGATCAAACCACCTCACACCACACATTGTCCTTAAACATCTCATTTCCAGCACATCCACCCTCCTCCGCACAACTCTATCCATAGTCCACGCCTCGCAACCATACAACATTGTTGGAACCACTATTCCTTCAAACATACCCATTTTTGCTTTCCGAGATAATGTTCTCGACTTCCACACACTCTTCAAGGCTCCCAGGATTTTCGCCCCCTCCCCCACCCTATGATTCACTTCCGCTTCCATGGTTCCATCCGCTGCCAGATTCACTCCCAGATATCATTAAAACACTTTACTTCCTCCAGTTTTTCTCCATTCAAACTTACCTCCCAATTGACTTGACCCTCAACCCTACTGTACCTAATAACCTTGCTCTTGTTCACATTTACTCTTAACTTTCTTCTTTCACACACTTTACCAAACTCAGTCACCAGATTCTGCAGTTTCTCACATGAATCAGCCACCAGCGCTGTATCATCAGGTAACAACAACAAACTCACTTCCCAAGCTCTCTCAACCCCAACAGACTGCATACTTGCCCCTCTTTCCAAAACTCTTGCATTCAACTCCCTAACAACCCCATTCATAAACAAATTAAACAACCATGGAGACATCACACACCCCTGCCTCAAACCTACATTCACTGAGAACCAATCACTTTCCTCTCTTCCTACACGTACACATGCCTTACATCCTCGATAAAAACTTTTCACTGCTCCTAACAACTTGCCTCCCACACCATATATTCTTAGTACCTTCCACAGAGCATCTCTATCAACTCTATCATATGCCTTCTCCAGATCCATAAATGCTACATACAAAGCCATTTGCTTTTCTAAAAATGCTACATACAAATCCATTTGCTTTTCTAAGCATTTCTCACATACATTCTTCAAAGCAAACACCTGATCCACACATCCTCTACCACTTCTGAAACCACACTGCTCTTCCCCAATCTGATGCTCTGTACATGCCTTCACCCTCTCAATCAATACCCTCCCATATAATTTACCAGGAATACTCAACAAACTTATACCTCTGTAATTTGAGCACTCACTCTTATCCCCTTTGCCTTTATACAAAGGCACTATGCACGCATTCCGCCAATCCTCAGGCACCTCACCATGAATCATACATACATTAAATAACCTTACCAAGCAGTCAACAATACAGTCACCCCCTTTTTTAATAAATTCCACTGCAATACCATCCAAACCTGCTGCCTTGCTGGCTTTCATCTTACGCAAATCTTTTACTACCTCTTCTCTGTTTACCAAATCATTTTCCCTATACTTTTTCATATTCATTCACCATTTCCTGTGTTAGTAAGGAAGTGTTAAAAACAGAACTGAGCCCTAGAGGAGAAAATCCTCACTTGGCACCCTTCTCAGTTCCTTCTTTTGAAAAAGTAAAAACTGGAGGGTAGAATTTCCAGGCCCTGGGAGTGGACTTAGCAGCAGATGGAACCATTTTCACTTGAGGAACAGAGAAGGAGGCCAAGTGAGGATTTTTCCTCTTTGAATCAGTCCTCTGTTCTTAATGCTACCTCGCTAATGCCGGATATAGTGAATATGCATATAATAAAAAAAATCTTCATCCTTACCAACTACTCTGCCATACTGAGAAAAATATTCTCTAAGCATCTCCTGGTTCATGGATGTAGTGATGCTTCCAACAAAGATTCGAGCATTGACTGTCTTTGGATCGGATGTCACATCTGCAGCTCTTCGAGGGGAAGCATTACGTCCTCTGTGAATTTAGTAAAAAAGGTATGTAACCATTTCATGTGCCAAACAATCAAGAATTTCAATATGACAACTACCTAACTGCCATGCTACTAGTGTGAACAAAGGGTAACTTTGTGAATCAAAGGCAAGAACAAGTAACACAAGTTCATGAAAATAGTGTAAAAAATTACATCAATAGCTGTTAACCATTAAATCTGAGTGACAAATCCTTTAAAAAAATTCATTGAACACCACAAAAATATCAATAAACAAATACTTGAATTCCTTTAGAGCTCACCTGCTTCTACTTCTACTACGACTCCGACTGCGAGAGCGTCGACGCTCACGAGGCTTTCGGGACATCATTGTGGCTGTATTCAATGAGGATCTGAAAATTCTTAATATCAGTACATAAAACTTAACCGTGAGTGCTCTCAAAATAGTAATACTACACTTTGCTTCTACAGTTTCCTCAAAAGATAATAATCACTACATTTCTTATCAACTTATGGCATGCTACCTTTCCTTCAGTTATCAGTTAATAATCATACCTAAGCCCCCATCCATGCCCCTTAAAGAACTATGCACCATATTTATCAAATACCCTTTTTACTTTTTCTAAGAACCAAGCAGAAACAGGCAAATTGTCCCAATCATGGCCACCTTCGCTGCAAAGAAAAACTGAGAGAAAAAGAATGAGATACATAAAAGCTCCAAAAGCACTCGCAGACCTAACACAAAGGTAAAAAGGTTAAAGAGTGTGGGAAAAACAATAAATGGAGTTGTGAGGGAAAAACAATAGAAGTTGATTTCCATAAATTCACTTCAAGGATAGGAGGTGGTTTCATGACAGTCAAGTCCTGTTTGGCCAGTTTCCACAGTGAAACTACAGGAAGCAATAGCCATGTGCAAGCTACAGATCCAAGCCATGGTGGAATGGACACATGTAGACACCATAATGAGATATGGAGAAAGGTTCTTAAAGGCCTTGGAAGGAAGAAGAGTGGAAGGTGAAGTAATGACAACCCATAAATTTTCAAACAGACTGATGAGACAGTGAACAGTGCAGATACTGGGGTTCAGCAACATAACATGAAACTAAGTAAAATTATACTTGCATAAAAAGATGTAAAGAAGTACCTTTATAATATGAGTGGGACATGAATGAAATATAATGACCAATGACATAGTTAATGCAGACAGCATACATCAATATAAGAACCTATTTATGTATAATATACTACAAACATGTATAACAAATATGTTTAAATAATATGAAAGATTGAACCTGAAAAACTGCACTGGAAAGTCTTTCACACAATGGCTCTTTCTTACAGATCCTTGGGTAATGAAGTATCTTAGTGTATTGCACTACCTAAAACAAAATTACATCAAAACATCACTTGAAAGATCACATAGATATAAACAAAACTGAAATAATATCAATCTCTCAGCACATCAAGTATTGCAGGGTGGGTGACACAGATGTCTGATACTTCCGTCGGCAGTGCATTCTTTGTTGCATTCATTTTGAATTCTTGAAGAATGCTGTCAAACACCATGATAATGGAAATATTTTTTTTGCTGTTGAAGAGAAGTCAAATGCATTTAATATAACTGGAAATTCATTCGCCTGCAGTCGAACAACATACCCAAAGGGTTTAACTGCATGCCAAGTGCTGCATTCATACACTTAGGCACTCCACCACAGCTAAACAAAGGTAAAAACAAAGGATTTATTTTTCATTTCTTCTTTCCTTTTCCACACATAAAGTATATTCAATCAATACTTTATTAAAGTATCTTTAATCAGTAAGAAAACAATGCATTTATAAGATTTCTTAAATGTGCCATAAACTTAAAACACTTCACAATGGCAAGATAAAGATTAATAAAGAATTAATTTTCTTTATTTTTCATACTTCTACATGCATATCTTTGTGTTTCTACAGATTTTCCTTGTTTTTGTGCATACAGTGGTAGTCAAATTTGCCATCAGCAGCAGTTTAATAGTTAAGGCATTTGAAAGTTTCAGAATAAATAAATCTTTTCACTTGTGTAGGTTGGCATGTTAACAGAGTACAAGAATACCTCATGTTTTTCACTGCGTTGCTTTTATCCCTGCATATGAAGGGTGGGTGGACAGCTGTTTCTGGATCTGTAGCATTATCACCACATTATACAGTTGCAAAAATGGCTTAACATTCTTTGCCACTGCACTAGGCCCCATCATTCAAACCACTCAACATCTAATCTCCAGGATTCAAATATAAATAAAAGGCTTACATCTGCTGCAAGCTTGAGTAACCTATAATCACAGATCCTTCACCCCCAAACAAACATAACAACAACAAAACATATACACAATAAAATGACCCAAACTCTAAACATCTATCCTCCTAACTCAGTCTTAAATGCCACCCTACCACTAATATACCCACATGAAACCATACTCCCCAGACATATACTAGCTTTACTTTCATGTTAAACTTGTGTCATTACCCATCTTTATATTACAAACATCAATTAATCATATCTCATGACCCCTCATGACCAATATCATCTTCCATTATGAATATACTAAACATTTTCATCTAAACAGTCCTAAACACCAGACATAAACACATCACCACCACACTCAACAAATAGTCCTGCCTTCTGGATGTGGTTGGCTTTCTAAGCGCAGCAGGAGTTTCACAGAAAATGTTCCTAGGGTAAGAAAGCAAGGTAAAGCTAATAGGACACCAACAGCTTTAACTTATACTACTGATGAGAGACGTGGTGACAACCGTAAGATGTGTAAAATGTTTATATTCAAACAACAGAGTACAACTTCAAGGGTGGGTGGGTGCTCTGTCTTAGACCATGGTCCTTTTCAGTGCATTACGCATGACAACTATTAGAGACCGAATGTGAATCAATGTGGTTCTTTATTTGTGTTTTCCTGGCACTACCTCGCTGAAGCTGGGAGTAGCAATGCTGTTTCCTGTGGGGTAGGGTAATGCCAGGAATGGATGAAGGCAAGCAAGCATGAATATGTACATGTGTATATATGTCCGTGTACGAGTATGTATACGTATGTATGAGTGTGGGCGTTTAGGTTTATATGAGTGTATATGAGTAGATGGGCCATTCTTCGTCTGTTTCCCAGAGCTACCTTGCTGACACGGGAAACGGCAATCATAATAATAATATTTTTTTTTTTTTTCGCTTTGTCGCTGTCTCCCGCGTTTGCGAGGTAGTGCAAGGAAACAGACGAAAGAAATGGCCCAACCCACCCCCATACACATGTATATACATACACGTCCACACACACAAATATACATACCTACACAGCTTTCCATGGTTTACCCGAGACGCTTCACATGCCCTGATTCAATCCACTGACAGCACATCAACCCCGGTATACCACACTGATCCAATTCACTCCATTCCTTACCCTCCTTTCACCCTCCTCCAAGTTCAGGCCCCGGTCACACAAAATCTTTTTCACTCCATCTTTCCACCTCCAATTTGGTCTCCCACTTCTCCTCGTTCCCTCCACCTCCGACATATATATCCTCTTGGTCAATCTTTCCTCACTCATTCTCTCCATGTACCCAAACCATTTCAAAACACCCTCTTCTGCTCTCTCAACCACGCTCTTTTTATTTCCACAGCGCTACCTCGCAAACGCGGGAGACCGAAAAAAAAAATATATATATATATTCTTTCTTTCTTTCATACTATTCGCCATTTCCCGCATTAGCGAGGTAGCGTTGAGAACAGAGGACTGGGCCCTTGAGGGAATATCCTCACCTGGGCCCCTTCTCTGTTCCCTCTTTTGGAAAATTAAAAAAAAAAAGTGAGAGGGGAGGATTTCCAGCCCCCCGCTCCCTCCCCTTTTAGTCGCCTTCTACGACACGCAGGGAATACGTGGGAAGTATTCTTTCTCCCCTATCCCCAGGGATATATAATAATAATAGTAATAATAATAATAATAATAATAATAATAATAATAATAATAATTCCTATTCTTTCTGTGCTCACACTTCCCGCATTAGCGAGGTACCAGCTGGAACTGAACCTTCAATGAAAGATCCTGGCTCTGCTCCTTTTTAAGAAAATAATAATACACAACGGGATGATTTCCAACACCCACTCATGCCCTCTTACTTGCCTTCTAAGACAAGCAGGAGATTGGAGGGTAGAATTCTTTCTCCCCTATCCTCAGGTATATATAAATACATAAATTCATAAATATATAAAAAATATTAATAATAATAATAATAATAATAATAATAATAATAATAATAATAAGAAGAAGAAGAAAAAGAATAATAATAATAATAATAATAATAATAATAAAAACAATAATGATAAAAACTAATAAAATTCAAAATACATCAAAAATAATAATAGTAATAATAATAGTAATAATGATAATAATATTAATAATAATAACTATCATAATAATAACAATAATTTCTACAGCCATCCCCTCAATGGGAGTTCCTAAAGGGAATAACCATCAATTTGAGAAGTATATAGATAAAGAAAAACAGACAACTGCTTTTCCCGCCTTAGCGAGGTAGCATCAGAAATAAATGAAAATGACCTCATTGCTCACAATAGTAATAATAATAATAATAATAATAATAATAATAATAATAATAATATTATGTGCTTGCCTTCCCTGCCTTAGGGGGAGGCACTAACAATCTTAACATCAAAAACAACAATAACAAAAATAATGACAAAAATAATGACAATATTTTTTCATTCCTTTTCACTATTACCCACAGTAGCTAGGGTTGCACCAAGAGCAGATGAAATGCGGTCAAAATTGTTCACATCCACTTCCTAGATGTCGTACACAAGGCAACGAAACCAGAGACCCCTAACCACAGCAAAGCCTAACACACAATTCTATGGTTTCTCCTGACCACTTCATATGCCCTGGTTCAGCCAATTCACAGCATATCAAGACCCCTGCATACAACATACTTTCAATTTTCTCAATCACATGGCAGCATCTCATCCTCCAACATGTTCAAGCACTGACAACTTAATGACTCTTTCACTCTGTCATTCCATCTCCTCACTCTTTCCCAGACGAGCTCCAAACAGATGACTACACTAATGGAGCAGCCACCAAAAAACAGCATCATACATCAAGCAAGATATATGATGAGTGGAGGAGTGGTGGATGAAATTGAAAAAACCTAGCAAACAAGCTGTGCAGCAAGTACAACAAGCTGGCCCAGCTATCATGCAAAAATCTCATCACAGGTACCAGTAGGTAGGTAGGTAAATACTTTTGCTCCCTCACCTCACTCATACTCTCCATAAATCCTAACCATTTCAGCACTCCCTGTTCAATTCTCTCAATCAAACTCTGCTAACTACTACACCCATCTCTTACACTGTCTTTCCTTACAAAATCAATCCTCCTTACACCATATGTTCTCATGCACTTCAGTTTCAACACATATAATCTCTTCCACTGTTCTGCATTTAGGGCCTAAGACTCAAAACCATACAACCACAATCAGGACTATTATACCAATAAACATACCTATCTTTGCCTCAAAGACAGTGACCTCTCCTTTCATAAACTCAGGTCAATACACCCAGGACCTTTGCCCCCTTACCCACCACAAGGCTAACTACAGCTCCCATAATAATAATAATAATAATAATAATAATAATAATAATAATAATAATAATAATAATATATTGAATATATCAAAAGTTTACAAGTCAACAATGGATAGACTTTCTTGAAACTGACTTTCCTTTAATCATTAGCATTAGTGCAGCAAGGTAAAGTATTGTTCCCTTCCACTCCACCCCTCCAACCGACAAATACTGTTGTCTCCATTCTTCTCCTCCTCTTTAACATGAAACATCTTAACTAAGGGGATGAGCAAGTTGGCCAGGATTTACACCTTCTATACACCCTCCTATATTATCACTGTCATAAAATTTCAATTCACCTGTCTAACACTAAATTACACAAACCAGAAGAGTGAAGTACACTACCACTTCAACTTCTGACATTTTTGTCGCTGTCTCCCGCGTTTGCGAGGTAGCGCAAGGAAACAGACGAAAGAAATGGCCCAACCCACCCCCATACACATGCCTTGATTCAATCCACTGACAGCACGTCAACCCCGGTATACCACATCGCTCCAATTCACTCTATTCTTTGCCCTCCTTTCACCCTCCTGCATGTTCAGGCCCCGATCACACAAAATCTTTTTCACTCCATCTTTCCACCTCCAATTTGGTCTCCCTCTTCTCCTCGTTCCCTCCACCTCCGACACATATATCCTCTTGGTCAATCTTTCCTCACTCATTCTCTCCATGTGACCAAACCATTTCAAAACACCCTCTTCTGCTCTCTCAACCACGCTCTTTTTATTTCCACACATCTCTCTTACCCTTACGTTACTTACTCGATCAAACCACCTCACACCACACATTGTCCTCAAACATCTCATTTCCAGCACATCCATCCTCCTGCGCGCAACTCTATCCATAGTCCACGCCTCGCAACCATACAACATTGTTGGAACCACTATTCCTTCAAACATACCCATTTTTGCTTTCCGAGATAATGTTCTCGACTTCCACACATTCTTCAAGGCTCCCAGAATTTTCGCCCCCTCCCCCACCCTATGATCCACTTCCACTTCCATGGTTCCATCCGCTGCCAGATCCACTCCCAGATATCTAAAACACTTCACTTCCTCCAGTTTTTCTCCATTCAAACTCACCTCCCATGGGATTGACTTGACCCTCAACCCTACTGTACCTAATAACCTTGCTCTTATTCACATTTACTCTTAACTTTCTTCTTTCACACACTTTACCAAACTCAGTCACCAGCTTCTGCAGTTTCTCACATGAATCAGCCACCAGCGCTGTATCATCAGCGAACAACAACTGACTCACTTCCCAAGCTCTCTCATCCCCAACAGACTTCATACTTCCCCCTCTTTCCAAAACTCTTGCATTTACCTCCCTAACAACCCCATCCATAAACAAATTAAACAACCATGGAGACATCACACACCCCTGCCGCAAACCTACATTCACTGAGAACCAATCACTTTCCTCTCTTCCTACACGTACACATGCCTTACATCCTCGATAAAAACTTTTCACTGCTTCTAACAACTTTCCTCCCACACCATATATTCTTAATACCTTCCACAGAGCATCTCTATCAACTCTATCATATGCCTTCTCCAGATCCATAAATGCTACATACAAATCCATTTGCTTTTCTATATATATATATATATATATATATATATATATATATATATATATATATATCCTTTGTTATCCCTGGGGATAGGGGAGAAAGAATACTTCCCATGTATTCCCTGCGTGTCGTACAAGGCGACTAAAAGGGGAGGGAGCGGGGAGCTGGAAATCCTCCAGTCTCGTTTTTCATTTTCCAAAAGAAGGAACAGAGAAGAGAGAGGATATTCCCTCAAAGGCTCAGTCCTCTGTTCTTAACGCTACCTCGCTAATGCAAAAAATGACGAATAGTATAAAAAAAATATATATATCCTTTGTATCATCTTCAGGGTTGAAAAGAAAGCCAGATAACCTTCCTATGATATCCTGGTAAGACATTTGCACTTTTGTGAATTTCATATCACTCCATCAATCAAAGCCTCAACAACAGTATAAATGGGTCTTGTACATAAAATGTCTACCAATACAACAAAAGCTCAATATAGTTAATAAACTTGAAAAAGAAAAAGCAGCAAAGATGTTCACTGCTTACTCCAAGCCCAATTATGTTTCAGTGGAAAACTAAATACAAGAATAATCTGTTGATAAGGCACAATGAAGAGAAATCCAAAACCCCTATCAGTTAATGTGGTGGCTCTTAAAAGCATAACAGCAATTAACATAAATCTATGTTGCTTTGGGAGGGGAGGGGAAAGGGGGAACAAGTACTACTACTGATGTATCACAAAATTAGTTACAGTACATAGCTAGGGGTTTGGTCCTACACAACGTTAAACAGGACTTACATGTTGCAAAGCAGGTGATTTACACAAAAGCATAGTCTATCCCGGCTAACATGGTAATCAAAACATCCTGGATAAGCCAAAAATCAGCATAATGTTTTGTAATCTTGTGGTTAAAAATCATTATCTGGTACTCACCACACGTGTGTATTGATACTGTTCAGTCATCAAGAGTTCCAAAAGCTGCTAACTGTGTGGTATATGTACTCCCTCTCCAAGAATTTATCCCATTTGATTGTGAACAAGTTTTCCATATCTCTTAAAATCTTTAGTTCCATTGGTAAAGATTCTCCCATTACTGGCAAAAATGAGCAAATATTGAAATATAAAATATTTCATGGGTCTCAAACAACCACAACCATTTACATCCAACATGTCATACACATTTAAACCTTGGCAAAAAGCAAGTCATTCAAATCTTCAAATACCCACACGGGTTAAACCAAAGATATAGCAAACACCCTGTGCATCATATTTTCATTTCATTTAGCTCTGCTGAGCTTGGGAAACTGATTCCTCCAATACTGTATATCAATAACTGTCTTCCTGAGCTCCTAATATGTCCATTTACGACAACTGGCAGTAATCATCACCCAAGCCCCACAAAATCTTGCTCATTCATGGTGTGTAGCTAGTCAGAAACCAGATGAGAGTGTGTGCTACATCTTCATGCCACATAGACATTTCCGTAACTAGTTTAAAGGAATGTTCTGGGGGGTCAGTTAAGAGATATGGGTAACGTAAAGTATCTACAATATTCATGTCACTAGTGGGGAAGCCACAAATTCCTTTGAATCACAGTTGAAAAAATTAAGAATGTGCATAGTCCATTACCAATAATCACAAATCCTAAATATCTCGTAGGGTTCATGGTACAGGTTCACCATCGAATTTTTGGCAACTGATGGTTCGGCACCTCCTTTAGTCTGGACAAAACTACGTGAGAGAACTTGTAATTACCGCGGCCACCAGACTAGTTTACTGGGTGGCCACAGATGGTGTTGTGTGTAATGCGCGCTTATTTACATTCTTTACACTGCACTTTTTGGTGGTGATACCGCAATTCTGTGAGATTCTTAGCTTACTTTGCTTATCTTTAACACTAGCTATGGCTTCTAAGACATACGAGAGTGTCAGTCGGGGTGTCAAACATAAACACCAGTCCATAGCAATCTAACATAAAGTACAACTATTGAAAAAATGGACCGTGGTGTTTTGGTGCATAAGCTGTGTGATATCTACAGCTTTGGTTCAACTGTTTATGATATAAAGAAGCAAAGGGAGAAAATATTGAAATTCTATGCACACAGCGATTCCAAGAGGCAAATGCCGATTAGGAAAACTATGAAAGAAGGTAAGAGTACTGAGCACAATCGAGTGATGGATGGTTTCGGCAGTCGGAGTGATGGTGTGGACTTGTCAGGTAGCATGATAGTGGACCAGGGTAAATTGTTCCATAAAGAACTTAAATTACAACATGAGCGTGACTATAGTGAAGGATGGCTTCAAAGATTCAAGAAGCATCATGGAATTTCCATGAATAAAGTGTGCGGAGAAAAGCGGTCTGCAAACCATGAAGGAGCTGCTGAGTATGTGGACGAATTTGCAAAACTCATTGCTGAAAAGCACCTCAGTCCTGAGCAGGTGTATGATGCAGACAAAACTGCATTATTCTGGCGATGCACACCAAAGAAAACACTAACAACATAAGATGAAGAAGACCCCACAGGATTCAAACAATCTAAGGACAGACTTACCATCTTAGGGTGCTCAAACATTTAATTTAATCTAAATTTCTAGCAGGCCAAGGTATATACTTTAGACACATGGGAGATGTATAATTAGTGGGTTAGAGGTGTACTGATGAATTATTATTACATGACCACAGTTGGTCCAGCAAAATGGTTACTCTAGCAAGGCTTTGGAAACGAGACAGAAAATCGGTGGTGTACCAGTACCATATTTTAAGTTCAAACTACCTCAGGTATGCATCCTCTATCTTCTCTATTTCCATAAGTAACTGGGATTCCCAAAGTTGTTTTCCTCAATACCATCACTGTACTTATTTTCTTGTCAACACTTCCAGTATCTCTGGTTTCGTGATAAGCAAAGAAGTCCAATGTCAGGGAAATACTAAACTTCATTATGGGCTATAAATCTTCATTCTTAAGACCAAAAAGAACTGAATTTAACAAAGAAAAGCCAAAGAATCAGCATGTCCCATGCTCACTAGCTGTGACCAAACTGTTCCAAGCCAGTCACACATGAATTGGATCTAAAGTCAGTGCTAACAAAAAGCACAATGTGTGCAGATCATAAAAAAGGAAATACCAATATCTGATCATAATAAAAATACTGCTTCAAAGCGTAGATTACTTTTCCTTTAAATACCATATCATTCCATATTTTTTGCTTCAGCATCATTGAAGCATCCAATGATCTCGATGCCAATCGGTTAATGGCATATCATATATCATATATGCAAAGTTCAGATAAAACATTTTTCTGTAAACTGAACAACCCTACTCACATACAGCCCAAACCTTTGAAAATCTAATTTGGCGACATTATCAAAGCATTTTTATCTCATGGGCAATCATTTCATTAATCAGGACACTAATTCATAAGTCGTGGCCATAGGTAACAATACAATGAAACAAAGCAGAGCCAATTCAAACAGCAGTGTCGAGCATGATACAATATACACATAACGACAGGATAATACATTGATTTGTATGATACATTATGCAGGGTACTGATGAATAAATTTCTCACAAGCAGATTTGAACATTAATACAGACCTGTTGTCAAGCTGATTAGGTTGATTGTTCCAAAGTGGAGGGGCCTGTTGTGTGATGGATCTTAGAGACTGGGAAGTTCTCATGTGTGGGACACGCATTGGTCCCACACCTCTTGATCCAAAACTGTTGCCTACAATTTCCATCGATAAGTTTGAGAAGGCTAGTTGGTTGTTGATTCTCTTGAATACAAAGAGGATAAAATATTTTTATTTTATTCAGATAAAAGATATTTCACTGTTTACATATACGCTGGGTGTGAGCGAGATGAGTAGGTGCAATCAGTCTGCACATACTTAGCCGTGAGCATGGGATATGGTACAGTTTTGGTAGCACAAACTAATAGGAATAGATAATAAAACTGATAATATACCAGAGTAATATTTTCAATAACTATCAGTTGAAAAGTTTTAGGTTCGATACCGCAGAATACACTCCCTTAAAATATGACATCCAGATGAATGTTCAGGAAATGCTATTTCCAGCATACTAACTAATTTTAATCTTTGATATTCCTCAAATATGCTTCTCAAGTAACTCTTTCTTTTTACAATTTCACAAATCAAAATGACTTCTGCATACATACATGTATGAGCTTTTTGTAGCATTTGTATACTATCAGAGAACAAAAACTGAGGTAAATTCAATTGAAAACTGATATATCTAGCACTAAGGGACTCAGCAGAATCAAAACTAGTTGTACCTTCTACACACGAATAAACAATATCAACTGCAAATATCAGGACATCTAATCATCATAAAGTAGATCCCCTCCTAAGGCATAAATGAAGCATGAAGGTGCTTCTCAGGTGATCTTAACAAAATCCATGAGGTTTTCAAACTTCTTAATGTCATTAACAAAAGCCATGAGAAAAGTGAGCTACGTTTTCAAACTTCTAATGGTCGTTATCAAAAGCCATGAGAAAAGTGGGCTTTGTTTTCACATTTCTTTAAGGTAGCTATCTCATCAAACCAGTGGTCTATAGGGCACACTTACAATAATGAAGTTTAAGCAGAATGTAGAGAAAAAATAAAATATTTTCAAATTTACACAGTTTAACATTTTACAAGCACAGCCGAGTAACTGTGTGAGTGTGTGTGTGTGTGTGTTGGTAGCATGTGAGGTAGTGCCAGGAACAGGTGAAAGCCACATCCACTCACAACCATTCTCTGTTATGTGTACTGCACCAAAACCACAGCTACCTATTCATGCCAAGGTCCAAGAGACCTTTCCATGGTTTACCCTGGACTCTCCACATGCCCTGGTTAAATCCAGTAAAAGCAAAAGCGGGGTGGCAGCAGGAATGAATGAATGCAGCAAGTATGAATATATACATGTATATATATGTATATGTCTGTGTATGTATACATTGAAATGTATAGGTATGTATATGTGCGTGTGTGGGCATTTATGTATATTGTATGTGGGTCAGTTGGGACATTCTTTAGTCCGTTTCCTTGCGCTACCTCGCCAACGAGGGAGACGGTGATTAAGTATAATAAAATGGCGTCCTAGCTTCGTCTCTTTGATGTATATCAACTGACTTATATTTCTCTCGTGTCTCCCCTGATGATGCGATTATTACGAAAGTGCACTTGGGAACTTATCGTGTTTCATTTTCCCAGTGGACTCATATGAATATATATATATATATATATATATATATATATATATATATATATATATATATATATATATATATATCTTTTCTTTCAAACTATTCGCCATTTCCCGCATTAGCGAGGTAGCATTAAGAACAGAGGACTGGGCCTTTGAGGGAATACCCTCACCTGGCCCAATTCTCTGTTCCTTCTTTTGGAAAATTAAAAAAAAAAAAGAGGGGAGGATTTCCAGCCCCCCGCTCCCTCCCCTTTTAGTTGCCTTCTACGACACGCAGGGAATACGTGAGAAGTATTCTTTCTCCCCTATCCCCAGGAAAAAAAAAATAAAATATATATATATATATATATATATATATATATATATATATATATATAAATATATAATACATGTGTGCATGTGTGTGTTTGGTATGTGTGTGTATGTGTTTGGTATGTGTGTGTGTGTGTTTGGTATGTGTGTGTGTGTGTTTGGTATGTGTGTGTGTGTGTGGTATGTGTGTGTGTGTGTGTGTGTGTGTGTGTGTGTGTGTGTGTGTGTGTGTGTGTGTGTGTGTGTGTGTGTGTGCTGTTTCTGCAATTGAAGAATGCATATCTAGGAGCACCCAGCTGTGTTGGACCAAAGATGGTCCACATTCAACCAATGTTCCCATGTTTCAACCATCAAGGGACCTCGCCCAACACTGGTATTCCTGCCCCAATGGAGACAACCTTTCCCTGTTCCTATGCAGGGCACGGCCTCAAGCTGTTCCTGGCTACTGCACCAGACCATAGGTCATACCAAAACATTTTTCGCAACCTGGAGAAAAAGTTCTAGGTCATACCAAAACATTTTTCGCAACCTGGAGAAAAAGTTCTAATCACCCAATTGCTAATGCAAATCAGGGATATTAAACCACATCCTTTACCGCCAGTGTATATCAGCCCAAAGTGCCAAATGCCCAACCCCAAAAGGTGCTATCTCAACAGATGCTCCAATCACTATTATCAGTACTACCTCTGCTCCAACTACACTTAGTGGTAATACATCCAGTACACATCAGTCATCCATTAAAGGCTCCTCTCAGCACTAGACATGATGAAACCACTATGACAGTAAACCTAAAATCCCCTATCCCCAGCACAAAAGGCTGTCTCGCTCTTCACAAACAAACGCTACTCCCCCAAAGAAGCCAGTGACTACATAACCATACAGCAACTCAATGCCAATTTTGATGGTTGGAAATTAAAACTTAATCTGACATTTAGGAATGAGCAAACTCATTTTCTATATGTACAACTTTCACCATACTTTGAATCATTCAGTAAATAAGAGTGCTAAAAATTGTGTCCAGGAACTACCACTGTATCCCCTTCACTATCACAATAAAAAAAATCACAACATACAAAATCAATGAAGTAGCCATGCTATGTCCAACTTTTCCAAAAGATTTTTTGGCACAATTCTTTTTTTTAGATAGGGAAGGTGATTCGACGAACTGTACAGTTACCGAGTTATCAATAAAGATAAGCCGAGATCAACAGCACCCATATCAAGCAGGTACCTGAACTTACTGTCCTGTCCCATCACCACAATCTAACAGCTCCTGCAGTGCTCATGAAATTAGTCGTAGCCATCAAGCAAGACCACAAGTCAAGTGGCAGAAACATTTTGCGGTCACACACCAACTTTATGCAGTCTAAGGTTATATACCAAATCTATACAGTCTAATGTTTAGGATCCTAAACAAAAGCTGCTTGTGTGTGTGTGTGTGGGTGGGGGGGGGTTGCAAACAGCAATTCAGTTCGTTGTCTGCTTACATTTTGGGGATGCTGGTGGAGTGTTCAATCAATGCTATGGCCTGTGCTATTCTAAAAATTTGGATAAACCTCAGCTAATAAGTTGGTGTGAGAGTTTTCATTGGTTCTGTATTTTTTTCAATGCGTTTCTCTTTTACATAAATTCAATCCACATCTTCCCTGATCTTCATACTCCTTACTGTCACATTCAACACCAAATATTTAAAAAATAACCAAATCAAACTCTGCCTCTTTAGTTCTCATTTGTAAATGCACAACCAATGCAAAACAAAATCACACAATATTCAAACCTAAGAGTAATGCAGAGCTAAACCGAACAATTATCATCAGTGATAATCGGGAGTTTTAAAGGTCTGGGAAAAAATGTGCGTGTACATTGATGTAAAACTAAATGAAGCATATATATATATATATATATATATATATTTTTTTTTTTTTTTATACTTTGTCGCTGTCTCCCGCGTTTGCGAGGTAGCGCAAGGAAACAGACGAAAGAAATGGCCCAACCCCCCCCCATACACATGTACATACACACGTCCACACACGCAAATATACATACCTACACAGCCTTCCATGGTTTACCCCAGACGCTTCACATGCCTTGATTCAATCCACTGACAGCACGTCAACCCCTGTATACCACATCGCTCCAATTCACTCTATTCCTTGCCCTCCTTTCACCCTCCTGCATGTTCAGGCCCCGATCACACAAAATCCTTTTCACTCCATCTTTCCACCTCCAATTTGGTCTCCCTCTTCTCCTCGTTCCCTCCACCTCCGACACATATATCCTCTTGGTCAATCTTTCCTCACTCATTCTCTCCATGTGCCCAAACCATTTCAAAACACCCTCTTCTGCTCTCTCAACCACGCTCTTTTTATTTCCACACATCTCTCTTACCCTTACGTTACTTACTCGATCAAACCACCTCACACCACACATTGTCCTCAAACATCTCATTTCCAGCACATCCATCCTCCTGCGCACAACTCTATCCATAGCCCACGCCTCGCAACCATACAACATTGTTGGAACTACTATTCCTTCAAACATACCCATTTTTGCTTTCCGGGATAATGTTCTCGACTTCCACACATTTTTCAAGGCTCCCAAAATTTTCGCCCCCTCCCCCACCCTATGATCCACTTCCGCTTCCATGGTTCCATCCGCTGACAGATCCACTCCCAGATATCTAAAACACTTCACTTCCTCCAGCCTCTCACCATTCAAACTCACCTCCCAATTGACTTGACCCTCAACCCTACTGTACCTAATAACCTTGCTCTTATTGACATTTACTCTTAACTTTCTTCTTCCACACACTTTACCAAACTCCGTCACCAGCTTCTGCAGTTTCTCACATGAATCCGCTATATATATATATATATATATATATATATATATATATATATATATATATATATATATATACTACTTAGCAACAAAGATTTATCTTATTTTTCAATAATAGTTTCAGTATTACGACAAAAACATACCAGACACCAGCATGCTTTTAATGTGCCATCCATCAACAGCCCAAAAAGTGTAAACACACAGACAGTTGATGATGCCACATTCCAACCTACCTACATATAGCCATTGCAAGGGGTTCTCAGCAGTTCACCACAATAACGTTTAGTATATTTCTAGTGCAAATTTCAACTGCTAAGGATATTTGGGAAAGGCTTTTCATGCGTATCAATTTCTACAAGTGCATTACCTACTTTCCATTAATCCTCTCACTTTCCTTGGTCATTTCCCTGCCCACAGTGAAATTATCACAAAAACAATACTCCAAATCACAATGTGCAGCCTAGTTTCAAGTTACTACAAATACAGCATACTATCGCTGCAACATTAATGTTATTCAAAATGATTCAAGCGATACTCATGAAATTCATGTCAATAATATCCTGTTCACCTAAACCACACAACCAAGTTTGTCTTTGCCTACACCTTAATTAATGGGTCAACTCACAGATCAAGGTAATTATGCCCAAAAGTAAGGTGCTATGTCATACTCATTTGGCTACAATACAATTTGCGTTCTCCATGACCACTGAAAACAGCTTAAATACCAAACGACACAGAAATCCTGGCAGAAGGCAGAAATCGGCGAAATATATCGATAATCGTATGGTACATATAATCTACTACCAGATATATTAATAATGACAACATGCAGCTTTTCAGAATGTACTCTTGAAAATCTTATTGGGCGATCATGCAGAATTCACCTCTACAGAATTACCGATAGTTCGGTAGCAATTAGATACACTACTACTTGATTTTGTCGAGTTGCATAAACTAAGCAACTGACCAAGTTGTTAGATTTAACCTCGAAAACACCAAGTCTTTCTCAACAAAGGGTGGTAAACAAATATTTTCACAAAAACAGCCGTTGATACAGGTGTGCACTGTAGTCAGCACATAACACACAAACCTCGAAACAAATTCAAGAAAATAATTACGCAACATTCATACAGAGGAGCATTAAACTATAAATTTCAATAGTTGAGCAAGTCTTATATAGCAATAGAGACATGCATTCCAACAATCTTCAATTTCGGTGTTAAAGTATACCATAACAATGGTACATTCTTGGTAGGATCTACTGATTCAAGTTGGCCTCAGCAAATATCATTCCCAAACAAAGGACAAAGATATACTCTACAGGTTTCCCATATATTAATCTTACACATGCATCGTGAAGTATCACGAGTTTTTCTAGGTTAAACGTATCGATTTGTCACAAATTACTTGGCTTCCCGCCACCTGGCTGCCATTTTGTTTGCTACCAGATATATCCTTCCCTGTTCCCCCACCCGTTTCCTTTCTGCAACCTACCCTAAGCATACAGCCAACGACGACAGTGATTCATATCAAATCATAAAACTGCAACGTTGAAATACTACATGCAGCACGTGGGACTGAGTTGCCACTACATGCTATCGAGGTTCATCACACGCTGTCGCAACCTCTGCAACAGTTAAAACTTCCTACGAAACTGACCCAAGTAGCAGCTCCTTACGACTTGCTTCCGTCTTATTCTCCGACCACTTTATTCATCAAAGTCCCGCATCCATAAACCGAACATGTGTGAGCGCAATTCAACCCTATCCGGGTTGACAGCGCCTAAAATTCTCAAGATATCTCCCAACAGACGCCGGGTCCGCCCTCAACACCACCCGCCACCATTAGACAAAACGCTTAGATTCTCCCCGTCTGCTGGGAAACCTACACCTCAACAGCTCTCTGATAATTAAACCTACCTGTTGGCAACAAGAAGATATGTCCTTTAACGATGAGGTTCAATTAAAACAGAGTAAAATAATTTCCGATACACGTAAGCGGATACTGGGGTCAGCGACGCAATGCTACCGCGCAGCCACAACTGCGCACCCACGCGCCATAACTTGCTTACTTCTCCCAGTATTATCAACGATGTTATGATTTAATGCACTAGTAGCGATTGACACACCAGTTCGAATGAAAAGATTATTCTATAATAATGTCTTTTTGGATTTAGTTTAGCAGGAAACAGTTCATCTCAATAATATGTGTTGAGTGGAACTGTCTTGTCTTACGTGTATCTAGGAATAAAAAGACTGTGGGCATCAATCTTTTCGAAATACTTTCAAGTCTAAAAGATTATTGTATTTTGGTTGAAAAGACTATACATACATTAGATTTTTTTTTATCTTGGACACTTGTAAGAATGAATTTGTTGAAGACTCCTCAGACTAATGGGAGTTCCCCCCATTCTTCCCACCAAAAGTAGCAAGTACGTCAATTACAGAACGAAAAATCAAAAGTTAGTTTTATCAGCCTTATTCTATAGTTACAAATCTAACCTTCCTTATAGACGTTCAACTGCGTTAACTTCAGTCGCGTTTCAGTAAATACATGAAGATTTGGTATGACACGTAAAGGGTACCCATAGATGTTTACGCATTTTAGCAACTATGTATGCTCACCTTAACATTCTCTCACTTGTCATAAATAGACCCCAACATATCCTACTTATTGTACTTAAATAACGACTTCCAATTGGCAGTTTGAAATAGCTTATTCTTGTCTGGTCCAGTATTCGAAATCAAGGTATACGTATTGAGGGGGGAATGACCTCTCTAGATCTACACACTAGACTAACAGTGTTATCCAATGGAACCCAGAATGGATCCTGTTTAAGCTTCAAACAATTGATTACTCATATCAAACGTGTTTTCTACATACGAGAATTTAAAGGTTTACTTCATAAAAGAGGTGCAGCAAGTTAAAGATTGCTCCTGCAATCTTTAAATTCACTTCAAAAATTAGCGTTAGAACTTATTTATCGGGTTAGATTTTCCCCATTTTAGGAAATCGTGTAGAAAAAATCATACTTTTCAGAAGCTAATCGCCTAGTGGAATAGGAGGCTTAACATTTAAGTGACAGTGCATGATGTTGCGACCAAAGCTAGCAAGGTTTCCCATGAAAAGTAACTGTAGTTCACAAGCGAAACATTGAAGACAGTGGCAACAGCCTTCTTCACTGCCATTGTGAAAGATCTAAATTAATCATTCATTGTTGCCCAACTGAGCATTATTCTGAGGCTGGATTGATCAGATTCGTAGATTAACTGCCATATTTTTGCTTTATCATACTGACCATTTGGGATATGCCTAAGTGCATATACCCTACATATCAAGAAGTCATTCACCCATGAATTTTTTTTACCTTGCTCATATGATCTTTTGCTGGTCTTTATCGTCGCAAATTCCAATTGATTTTATAAAATACAAATCTAGTGTTACCAAGGAAAAACCACATTGCCATAAACTTTGCACATTCATATTTCATCTATGCGTCGTTTAGTATCACTTACCTGAAGAACGAGGACAATAATGATAATTTCGACAAAATAAGAAACATTCACTTGGGGAATTATGTAGTGAGGAATTGAAAAGTGGTTCGAGTTAGAGTGGAAGTCTTCGTTAACTTCATCAGAAGGAATGTTTGTAATTAATATCACATATGGTAATGTCTAGAGGTCACAACCCTACCAAAGCCAGAACATACTTAACCGAATCTGTGAAGTCGCTTATAACTTTTATTGGTTGCTACATAAATCTTTAATTTCACATTCAATACTTGCACGTCATATATTAGCACTATTCACCACAAATATTTAAGAATATCAAATGACACATTCAATTCACTTGTCAAATTAATGGAAAATTTGCCAAATCTAATGAACCCTCTAACAAATTGTTGGATTGACCTAAACTATTTCAAGGACTATACTTACCTCTTAACACTTATTATAACTCATCACCCCATGAAACAGTCAGCATGTCTGCTTCCCCTGGTAATTGCTTGTAAGCCTTCGGATCATTTCCATATAGTTATTAAAATTTCCATAGTTTGTAGAATTTGGTACACTATGTACACATTTCCCTCTTAAAAAGATGAACAAGTGATGTAAATGGGGCTAGGACTGGATGGGCAAAGATAGATTATCATATTTTTTTTTTTTTTTTTTTTTTTTTTTTTTTTTTTTTTTATACTTTGTCGCTGTCTCCCGCGTTTGCGAGGTAGCGCAAGGAAACAGACGAAAGAAATGGCCCAACCCCCCCCCCCATACACATGTACATACACACGTCCAGACACGCAAATATACATACCTACACAGCTTTCCATGGTTTACCCCAGACGCTTCACATGCCTTGCTTCAATCCACTGACAGCACGTCAACCCCTGTATACCACATGACTCCAATTCACTCTATTTCTTGCCCTCCTTTCACCCTCCTGCATGTTCAGGCCCCGATCACACAAAATCTTTTTCACTCCATCTTTCCACCTCCAATTTGGTCTCCCTCTTCTCCTCGTTCCCTCCACCTCCGACACATATATCCTCTTGGTCAATCTCTCCTCACTCATTCTCTCCATGTGCCCAAACCATTTCAAAACACCCTCTTCTGCTCTCTCGACCACGCTCTTTTTATTTCCACACATCTCTCTTACCCTTACGTTACTTACTCGATCAAACCACCTCACCCCACACATTGTCCTCAAACATCTCATTTCCAGCACATCCATCCTCCTTTTACATATTACATTACTTAAAAAAAAATTGTATTAATGTATGTTCACTATGCTGTATTTTGGACATTCTATTCACATTGTTGTGTAGAAGACCAAGAAATCTTCAGAAACATAACCCCATAATCCCACTGAACCCTGACAAAATGGGTTTCAGGGTCATGATTCTACTATTTTCTGGGTATACATGTCTTACATGAAGCAGTGATTGGGTGATAATTTTCCAAATGCAATTTTTCTTTCTAAAAACACTACAACTTTGGTCAAATGAAAGATATTTCTAAGTTTCACAATTTATTTATATGAGCGCATTATCACAAGATGGCAAATAAAATAAGCACATAGAGCAAAGACATTTTGTTTAGTCTTTTCTTCAAAGCACTGTCACTACACAATTACTTTTAATGTAACACGGACATGTGAGGATTTTAAAGTACTGAAATGCAAAAGTAGTGATGCTAAATAGTCTAAAGGAAAATGCAGTGAATGGAGCCAGAGGCATGACTATCTACAGTAGTATGAAATATTACTCTCTGAAATTAGAGGAAGTTGCATTTGTCTTTTCTGCCAATCTACAGCTGACACAACTATAGGATACCAAGTTCACTTATGGAGGAAGTAGTGTTCCTTTGTCACATGTCATTCTAGTTCATAAAAAACAGAACAACATGTATATTTGTAATCCTAACATTTACACCATTATCTATGGAGGCAATACCATGGCAGTTTCAATGATGCTAAATACATGATAGTGAGTTTCAAGAAAATGTCTCACATGCAGCCTCTCAACACAATGTGTTTGATGTTGTAAAAGACAATGCTTTCAAATGAAAAGATAAATGAACTAGCATCTGTCACTTTCACATAATTTTACCTTTCTGAATCCAATATACATACAGATATATATCAAACTTTTATCATCATTTTACTACAAAACTGTCTATCTTTAATTACAGAGATAGTCCAAGCCTGTAGATCTACTCACATGAGCTTGAAATATTATGCCATCACTAAGCACAGGTAAAGCATAATACTGCTATACTTTTGGTGATGTGGAACAAGGAACGTTACACTGAACACTTGAGTGGGATGACCAATCTATGCAAATAATCATACTATGAAATGAAAGAAATGTGCAGATAAAAAAAATCATACATTAATAAGAAATAAAATGCATTTACACACTTTCAACATTTGAGTATTAGTTCCCTTACAGGATTCATATGAATGAAAATAAAAGAATGTCACAAGTCTGACACTCCTAAATAAGTTATTTCTGTGGCATTATAAAGACAATTACAAAACATTCATCTCATAACTGCCTCACTTATACAATTAGGTAAAACTTATGAGTATAAATGCCATTCATTTAAATACACATTTATAATGAAAATTTCAGAGAAATGCAGACATCCCTCTGTTTTAACATCCCATGTAATAAATAGTAAGGAACCCAAAGATACTTCTACTTACAAGTTCCACTTCTGGTAGTGCTGACAGAGAAAGAAAGACACCTGGTCTTTAGAGCATGCATGGATGAAATCTCGAAGGTTTTATCAACAAAAGCCATAAAGTACTAACTAGCATAACTTAACCTAATGCCTGATACAAGCAAAAACTTTTGTATAAAAGATGCACACAAAAACATATGCAAAAAAAATTCCACAATGAAAAGAATCAAAGATACCACTTGTGGAGTTGGTCTGGGTACAGCACACATTCAATGTATGTTTAAATTACGAATTTCCTGGGCTATTCAAAACTATTTCAGGAAGAACATGAATGAACAGTTTTGGGAAAAATGTTAACAGCATAAAAAAAATATTTCCAAGCTCACTATAAATTATCACATATCATGGAGACCATTTCTGGCAAAGTTTAGAAATTAATCAAACTCTATTCATGTCACTTAAGTAACATTTCTCAAGGACCAATGTACCATTTGAATTTCTGATTATGGCACAAACTAAACATTCATTATAATACATCTCTTTCATCCTCACTTTTGAACAGACCAGTACAATTTCCATCTTTCCATGCGGGCAACTTTTAGAAAATAACTGAATACTGCACACATCATGAAATTCCCATCTTCAGTTAAGGGTAATTATTCTCTATAAATGAAGGTATTCTCAAGTCAAATACTTAAACTTTACATAACACTAACATTTCTGTTCTTTTAATATATATGAAATTTGGAAAAAATGCTTATCATGACATTTATGTAAACATTTATGATTAATCAAAAAGTTGCACAAATGATGAAATTAATTCTCTTGAACATTTACACTTATGGTCATCTGGCCTGAGAACTTCTATTACTTATAATACTAACATTTACTAGTTAAAAAAGATATACAAATAAATATCATTTCCTGGATACAAATAACATTTTGAAAAGTGATGCTACCATACTCAGACTTATTTGGTATCCAAGTGAACAAAAATCCAAACAATCCATAAAATGGTCACTATGGCTTGCTCAATTTAAGCATTAGTTATTCAGAACGTATCACCAAGTAACATGTCAAGTTAGTTACAGCACCTTGGTGGAAGTGTTCAATAGATCACAGTTGACAGCACTACATGGATCCTATCACACATGACCAACTATTACTCCCAAGGAACACTCTAGTCACCTCTGACTATAAGAATCACAGATGATGTACATACAGTATAACCAAAGCCAAATTCCTGTTCATGAACTTTCCCTAACTTTGGATGTTTGAATAGTAATCATTTTTTTAGCTGTCAAATCCAAATAATACTTAAAAAAAAATTGATATGCATTAAAAAAGAGCACATTATAGCTACAGAGGCAATAAATTTGACTACCTGATACAAAGAGTTTAATACTATTAGTGAAAAACTTAAATGCAACATTGATGTGGACAAGACAAAACACATAACTGTACAAAAAATAAATATATTATATATATAATGGAAAATCCCTGAATAATGTACACAGAAATGATATGCAAATTCTAAACTTAACTCTAGTTTACCAAAAATAACTTAACAAATACTGATTCCTAAGACTGTACTAAAAACAGTCATTCTGAACCAAAAAAAAAGCTGGTTCTTAAATAATTGATAACTCATCTTTGCAGCTAATGGCAAATCAACTTTCCAGTTCCAAACTATGATAAGTTATGAACTCAAAACTCTAAAGGTAATTCACCAGCCTGTTTACTGTATGAAGAGTAGCTTTTTCAGTGAGGAGAAAAATTTTGCTTGCACCACCTAGATCTGAATGAGCCAAGGGCACATAACACACATATGTAAATAGATACTTCTCCTCAGAGGGCCAGACAATATCAGTGTCCAGTCCCCTACATTAATCCTTAGTAGAAAAGCCTATATTTGGTGTTAATTCAGTCTACCACAAGCTATTGCAGTACTCAAATCTTTTCAGACTTCTCAAGTCCATTACATAGTGTTTTACTCACATCATGAAAAAGAGGCTTATCTCCTTCCTTCAGCAACTTTATCAAACTGTCATATACTTCTTTGTTTGTGAATTAAGCCTAAAAATGTTCACTGTGGCTCATATCTATAGTCCTCCTCAGAGTTCAGTACCTTAATAGAATAATGACTATTGTTCAAAACACTCTGTCAGGTCACGTTAACTTAATATCAGTCCCTGAGGTGTGCAGCTCCTTTACTTGGGATGTGCCATCAATTCAAATGACTTCAGTTACTGTATGTATCCATTTATCGTTTACTTCTTACTATGCACCAGAGACAACTGTTAACCTCCAATTAAAAAAAAAAATCACTATGAAAAATCATAGACATAGCAACACATACTATTGTCCTAAGAGAAACTAGTAAATACTACATGCAAAAATCAATCTAAGCAATTTTAGGATAATCTACAATAAAATATATCCATTGTCTTTTGAAGATCTTCGCTATCAAAGTGAATCCATTCTTCAGGCATAAACAGGCTTCATTTCTATGGAATGTTCAAGGCAATGCCAACTTCTGAGGCCTGTAACCTGTGTGTCTGAAAAATATATATTTCATTACAGTCATGTCCAGTTGAGGGTAGGTTAATGTTGTACGTCAGGATAAAAATAATTTATCCATCATGAAACACAGGTATTAAAAAAGACGTACACATATCAAATTTCAAAAGCACTTTCAACAGCATATATCATTGTCATTCACTTATTCTATTATACTTCTCTTAGACCAATCAATTATAGTCATTCATCCTGCATGACATTATCATCCTAACAGACTCATCCATGTAACTTTCTGATGACTTATTCATACTATATGACCTTCTAATATCTTTATTTACCCTTCAAATGTAAACTATTCTATATCCAGGCCCCACAAAACTTCCCATGGTTTACCTCAGATGCTTCACATGCCCTGGTTCAATATCATCTATTAGACTTAACCACCATCTCCTCCGTTAGTGAGATAGTGCAAGGAAACTGACAAGGAATGGCCCAACCCACCTACATACACACGTATATACATAAACGCCCATACACGCACATATACATTTCACTGTACAGAGCATCAGATTGGGGAAGAGCAGTGTGGTTTCAGAAGTGGTAGAGGATGTGTGGATCAGGTGTTTGCTTTGAAGAATGTATGTGAGAAATACTTAGAAAAGCAAATGGATTTGTATGTAGCATTTATGGATCTGGAGAAGGCATATGATAGAGTTGATAGAGATGCTCTGTGGAAGGTATTAAGAATATGGAGTGGGAGGCAAGTTGTTAGAAGCAGTGATAAGTTTTTATCGAGGATGTGAGGCATGTGTGCGTGTAGGAAGAGAGGAAAGTGATTGGTTCTCAGTGAATGTAGGTTTGCGGCAGGGGTGTGTGATGTCTCCATGGTTGTTTAATTTGTTCATGGATGGGGTTGTTAGGGAGGTGAATGCAAGTTTTGGAAAGAGGAGCAAGTATGAAGTCTGTTGTGGATGAGAGAGCTTGGGTCAGTTGTTGTTTGCTGATGACACAGCGCTGGTGGCTGATTCATGTGAGAAACTGCAGAAGCTGGTGACTGAGTTTGGTAAAGTGTGTGAAAGAAGAAAGTTGAGAGTACAGGTGAATAAGAGCAAGGTTTTTAGGTACAGTAGGGTTGAGGGTCAAGTCAATTGGGAGGTGAGTTTGAATGGAGAAAAACTGGAGGAAGTGAAGTGTTTTAGATATCTGGGAGTGGACTTGGCAGCAGATGGAACCATGGAAGCGGAAGTGAACCATAGGGTGGGGGAGGGGGCGAAAATTCTGGGAGCCTTGAAGAATGTGTGGAAGTCAAGAACATTATCTCGGAAAGCAAAAATGGCTATGTTTGAAGGAATAGTGGTTCCAACAATGTTGTATGGTTGCAAGGCGTGGGATATGGATAGAGTTGTGCGCAGGAGGGTGGATGTGCTGGAAATGAGATGTTTGGGGACAATATGTGGTGTGCAGTGGTTTCATTGAGTAAGTAATAATAGGGTAAGAGAGAGAGTGTGGTTGAGAAAGCAGAAGAGGGTGTTTTGAAATGGTTTGGTCACATGGAGAGAATGAATGAGGAAAGATTGACAAAGAGGATATATGTGTCAGAGGTGGAGGGAACGAGGAGAAGTGGAAGACCAAATTGGAGGTGGAAAGATGGAGTGAAAAAGATTTTGAATGATTGGGGCCTGAACATGCAGGAGGGTGAAAGGCGTTCAAAGAATAGAGTGAATTGGAATGATGTGGTATACCGGGGTCGACGTGCTGTCAATGGATTGAACCAGGGCATGTGAAGCGTCTGGGGTAAACCATGGAAAGTTCTGTGGGGCCTGGATGTGGAAAGGGAGCTGTGGTTTCGGTGCATTATTACATGACAGCTAAAGACTGAGTGTGAACAAATGGGGCCTTTGTTGTCTTTTCCTAGCGCTACCTCACACACATTTGGGGGGAGGGGGTTGTTATTTCATGTGTGGCGAGGTGGGGATGGGAATGAATAAAGGCAGACAGTATGAATTATGTACATGTGTATATATGTATATGTCTGTGTGTGTATATATATGTATACACTGAGATGTATAGGTATGTATATTTGCGTGGGTGGTCGTGTATGTATATACATGTGTATGTGGGTGGGTTGGGCCATTCTTTCGTCTGTTTCCTTGCGCTACCTCGCTAGCACCAGAATCTGACAAAAAAGCTGTCATGTGAAAAATATATATTTCTAAGCATTATGATCTACACAACATGGTTTTCACACATATACACTGGTGTTGGGACAAATATTCGAAGTTAGCAAATTACACGCACTAATTTTTTTTTCAAACTACCCAGAGCTTTCAGCATACTTTCATTTTTTCTCACTGGCAAGACTTTACTCTTGACTTTATTTTTCTACTACAATCCTAACTGAAATGTACTTCCAAATACCTATACTATCCATAACTTCCAATTCTAACCCATTTCATTTCCACATGAGGGCTGGTGGATGGTTATGAAGTGGTTTAGGTGTAAGAAAGTTAGTGCTGTTGCACAGAATTGGGTACTTAGCATAGCAAAGTGGGATCTATCTACATCTCTGATATATGTTCCTTCTGGGGAGGACTCCCTCAAGGGGGTGGCCGTGGCAAGAGAGCCACCATAACTGGCAAACTCCAAAGCCACTTCTTAGCCTTTTGTGCCTTACCCTTGACAGGCCACAGGCAGAGGGTAACTCTAACAGTGTTTCCTGAAGCATATCATAAAGTGGCATCAACCTAGAAATATCTTTTTGTTTAGGTAATAAATGTTTATGGTTGCTCAGCAACTAAGGTTTGTTATGAGTGCTCGTTTTATGTTACTTCAAATTAGTTTTTAAATGCTCCATCTACAGCAAATAATCATGGTGATATCACAAACCTTTAACGTATTCCCAAATTTACTTCAAATCACTTACCACCACTTACTACTGCAATTGCAGTAACTCAATCACAAAAGCTCAGTGAAGCACTCAAATGTTTTCCTTCCATACTCTCTAACCAAAACTTTCTGGTGAACTTTCCATTTATTTTATCATACTCATGTATCCTTTCCTACACAGGAAAGTATATTATTTTTACTGTTTCTTTCTCAGTGAATTTCTTTCCAAAAATCAATGTCTGTCATACCTTTACTTTGGGGCTGACTGACTTAAATTTGGAAGGCATGTCCCATGGTTCAATATGTATTTGACATATTTTCAAATTTCATTTGATTCAGGAGCTTTCAGGATTTTTATCAAATTTTTTGGTAAAGTGTGTGAAAGAAGAAAGTTATGAGTAAATGTGAATAAGAGCACGGTTATTAGGTACAGTAGGGTTGAGTGTCAAGTCAATTGGGAGGTAAGTTTGAATGGAGAAAAACTGGAGGAAGTAAAGTGTTTTAGATATCTGGGAGTGGATCTGGCAGCGGATGGAACCATGGAAGCGGAAGTGAATCATAGGGTGGGGGAGGGGGCGAAAATCCTGGGAGCCTTGAAGAATGTGTGGAAGTCGAGAACATTATCTCGGAAAGCAAAAATGGGTATGTTTGAAGGAATAGTGGTTCCAACAATGCTGTATGGTTGCGAGGCATGGGCTATGGATAGAGTTGTGCGCAGGAGGATGGATGTGCTGGAAATGAGATGTTTGAGGACAATGTGTGGTGTGAGGTGGTTTGATCGAGTAAGTAATGTAAGGGTAAGAGAGATGTGTGGAAATAAAAAGAGCGTGGTTGAGAGAGCAGAAGAGGGTGTTTTGAAATGGTTTGGGCACATGGAGAGAATGAGTGAGGAAAGATTGACCAAGAGGATATATGTGTCGGTGGTGGAGGGAACGAGGAGAAGTGGGAGACCAATTGGAGGTGGAAAGATGGAGTGAAAAAGATTTTGTGTGATCGGGGCCTGAACATGCAGGAGGGTGAAAGGACGGCAAGGAATAGAGTGAATTGGAGCGATGTGGTATACAGGGGTTGACGTGCTGTCAGTGGATTGAATCAAGGCATGTGAAGCGTCTGGGGTAAACCATGGAAAGCTGTGTAGGTATGTATATTTGCATGTGTGGACGTGTGTATGTACATGTGTATGGGGGGGGGGGGCCATTTCTTTCGTCTGTTTCCTTGCGCTACCTCGCAAATGCGGGAGACAGCGACAAAGTATAAAAAAAAAAAAAAAAAAAAAAAAAAAAAAAATATATATATATATAAATATATAAATAAAGGCAAAACAATCCAAAAACGTATTTCTCTGGCTACTGATGAAACATCGCAGACATAAACCTTTTCACAAGTCTACAGGACAAATCTGTGATATAAGCTATTTTTATCATTCTGTATGAGGTCAAAATTCACTAGACGACACAACAATCTCTTTTTTAAAATAACCTACATTATGCATCTTTTGCGCAATCCATCACTGATTTCCTAAATACATCCCATTCCTCCCCCACTCCCCTTACTTCCATTGTTCTCACCTTTTTCCATTCTGTACACAGTCTCTCCTGGTACTTCCCCACACAGGTCTCCTTCCCAAGCTCACTTACTCTCACCACCTTCTTCACCCCAACATTCACTCCTCTTTTCTGAAAACCCATACTAATCTTCACCTTAGCCTCCACAAGATAATGATCAGACATCCCTCCAGTTGCACCTCTCAGCACATTAACATCCAAAAGTCTCTCTTTCGCACGCCTGTCAATTAACACGTAATCCAATAACGCTCTCTGGCCATCTCTCCTACTTACATAAGTATACTTATGTATATCTCGCTTTTTAAACCAGGTATTCCCAATCATCAATCCTTTTCAGCACATAAATCTACAAGCTCTTCACCATTTCCATTTACAACACTGAACACCCCATGCATACCAATTATTCCCTCAACTGCCACATTACTCACCTTTGCATTCAAATCACCCATCACTATAACCCGGTGGCATGAGAAGAGTGGGAGGTGGGCTGTTTAGAAAGGGTAGTGAGTGGTGGGATGAAGAAGTAAGAGTATTAGTGAAAGAGAAGAGAGAGGCATTTGGACGATTTTTGCAGGGAAAAAATGCAATTGAGTGGGAGAAGTATAAAAGAAAGAGACAGGAGGTCAAGAGAAAGGTGCAAGAGGTGAAAAAAAGGGCAAATGAGAGTTGGGGTGAGAGACTATCAGTAAATTTTAGGGAGAATAAAAAGATGTTCTGGAAGGAGGTAAATAGGGTGCGTAAGACAAGGGAGCAAATGGGAACTTCAGTGAAGGGCGTAAATGGGGAGGTGATAACAAGTAGTGGTGATGTGAGAAGGAGATGGAATGAGTATTTTGAAGGTTTGTTGAATGTGTCTGATGACAGAGTGGCAGATATAGGGTGTTTTGGTCGAGGTGGTGTGCAAAGTGAGAGGGTTAGGGAAAATGATTTGGTAAACAGAGAAGAGGTAGTAAAAGCTTTGCGAAAGATGAAAGCCGGCAAGGCAGCAGGTTTGGATGGTATCGCAGTGGAATTTATTAAAAAAGGGGGTGACTGTATTGTTGACTGGTTGGTAAGGTTATTTAATGTATGTATGACTCATGGTGAGGTGCCTGAGGATTGGCGGAATGCGTGCATAGTGCCATTGTACAAAGGCAAAGGGGATAAGAGTGAGTGCTCAAATTACAGAGGTATAAGTTTGTTGAGTATTCCTGGTAAATTATATGGGAGGGTATTGATTGAGAGGGTGAAGGCATGTACAGAGCATCAGATTGGGGAAGAGCAGTGCGGTTTCAGAAGTGGTAGAGGATGTGTGGATCAGGTGTTTGCTTTGAAGAATGTATGTGAGAAATACTTAGAAAAGCAAATGGATTTGTATGTAGCATTTATGGATCTGGAGAAGGCATATGATAGAGTTGATAGAGATGCTCTGTGGAAGGTATTAAGAATATATGGTGTGGGAGGCAAGTTGTTAGAAGCAGTGAAAAGTTTTTATCGAGGATGTAAGGCATGTGTACGTGTAGGAAGAGAGGAAAGTGATTGGTTCTCAGTGAATGTAGGTTTGCGGCAGGGGTGTGTGATGTCTCCATGGTTGTTTAATTTGTTTATGGATGGGGTTGTTAGGGAGGTAAATGCAAGAGTCCTGGAAAGAGGGGCAAGTATGAAGTCTGTTGGGGATGAGAGAGCTTGGGAAGTGAGTCAGTTGTTGTTCGCTGATGATACAGCGCTGGTGGCTGATTCATGTGAGAAACTGCAGAAGCTGGTGACTGAGTTTGGTAAAGTGTGTGGAAGAAGAAAGTTAAGAGTAAATGTGAATAAGAGCAAGGTTATTAGGTACAGTAGGGTTGAGGGTCAAGTCAATTGGGAGGTGAGTTTGAATGGAGAAAAACTGGAGGAAGTGAAGTGTTTTAGATATCTGGGAGTGGATCTGGCAGCGGATGGAACCATGGAAGCGGAAGTGGATCATAGGGTGGGGGAGGGGGCGAAAATTTTGGGAGCCTTGAAAAATGTGTGGAAGTCGAGAACATTATCTCGGAAAGCAAAAATGGGTATGTTTGAGGGAATGGTGGTTCCAACAATGTTGTATGGTTGCGAGGCGTGGGCTATGGATAGAGTTGTGCGCAGGAGGATGGATGTGCTGGAAATGAGATGTTTGAGGACAATGTGTGGTGTGAGGTGGTTTGATCGAGTAAGTAACGTAAGGGTAAGAGAGATGTGTGGAAATAAAAAGAGCGTGGTTGAGAGAGCAGAAGAGGGTGTTTTGAAATGGTTTGGGCACATGGAGAGAATGAGTGAGGAAAGATTGACCAAGAGGATATATGTGTCGGAGGTGGAGGGAACGAGGAGAAGAGGGAGACCAAATTGGAGGTGGAAAGATGGAGTGAAAAAGATTTTGTGTGATCGGGGCCTGAACATGCAGGAGGGTGAAAGGAGGGCAAGGAATAGAGTGAATTGGAGCGATGTGGTATACAGGGGTTGACGTGCTGTCAGTGGATTGAATCAAGGCATGTGAAGCGTCTGGGGTAAACCATGGAAAGCTGTGTAGGTATGTATATTTGCGTGTGTGGACGTGTGTATGTACATGTGTATGGGGGGGGGGGGGTTGGGCCATTTCTTTCGTCTGGTTCCTTGCGCTACCTCGCAAACGCGGGAGACAGCGACAAAGTATAAAAAAAAAAAAAAAAAAAAAAAAAAAAAAAAAAACATTATGCATACGCTAAATTTGTGTTCTCAATAATTCTGACCACATTTCAGCCAATATTCATAAAATCTGGTAATCCCTAAAATGGAATATGGTTTTTATGAGGCAAGATCCACCAGTGATATCCTTTCCTTTGTTACATATGTCAAAACGCCTATCTGAGAGACTCAGGAAAATCTTGTCATATCCACTAATGTCATGAAAGCTATTGATAAAGTCTATCACTGAGTCCAAGCTCCCCACTCTCCTCTTTTGGCTTCCCTTCTTCACTCTGTTTTATCACTTTCCTATTTTTCTAATTTCTGTCTATTTCTATACTTTTTCTTATCTTCTCTCCCTATCAACAACAGTTTCCTATGCTTTTCCTCCCTTCAATCAATGACTTCTTTCTTCAACTCATAATCTTATCTACATTTACACTCCTTTCAGATCTGCTTCATCCTCTATTGTATGATATATGTCTAAGTCAAGCACTATCAGCATTTCACACAACTTATAGTTCTGGAGCGATTATTTTCTGATCATGCAAATTCAAATAGTTGTTGCTGTTCTGTAAAATCAAACTTACCAATAATTACTTAAAATTAATAGACTAAAGCTTCTAGGAAGTTATTTTCCTCGTTCTTGAGCAAGCACAGCTTCTATTTCATCTGATACATCTGGCATGGGGGGTCGCCAGTACTGGAGAGAGGAGTATTCTCCTAGAGTTTCTTGGTGTGCCACTGGGGGGAACATGTGGTTGGAAATGTCACTAAGGTTTGAGTACCTGTCAAGAAAAAGGATGAAAGGAATTTTAGAGCAAATCCCAAATAGAAGTACAACTATCAGTCTATTAAAAAAAAAAAAATCAAAGTCACAAATAATGAAGCAGCATGAAGCCAAAAATTTTACAATAAGGACAGTTTTTATTGTTCTAATCAACAATTATGCATCAACCACTCATATCTTGTTTCATTTACCTGTAAAACACTATAAACCTATAACTTATGTTCATTTTTGTCCACGATACTGCCAAAGGTTGTCCATGATTTTTGTTTTTCATAACTTAAAACACTATATATTCATCCATACACAAAATGATATTGTTAAAATTGCTAAAATGGGTGACAGAAGTCACACAAAAATGATATGGGTCAGTATCTTCAGGCAAATAAGGCTTTCTTATGTTCAGTACAGTATGAATTGTGTTAATGTAAATCTCCAACAACAATACTTCATTACTTCATCATGGATGACACTGTATAGTGTGTTATAATGTACCAGATACTAACTACTCACAAAATCATATCAACCATCTACGCTACAAATATTTTGATACATGTTCTTGAAACTGCCATAAAAGAATAAATCTTTTACTTTCCAAGTTTCAAGGGGAAATACATAGTATAACAGTGGTTTTCAACCTTGTTCATTCAGTGGCAAAACTGTAAATTTGTTTCAACTTTATGTCACAGAACTCAGGAGCTTATCATGGAACGTCACTGAAAAGCTGAAAAGGCTACTAATTCAAGAATGAGCTCTTCTCCTGAGAAGCCAGACCTGTTCACTGAAAATGTATTACAAGTAAAACATAAAAAAAAATCATGTGAACAGATCAGGAAGTACTTCTACAGTTCAGATCTTACTAAAATAAACATCATTACATTTACTTCCGAGCATTTAAGAGCAGCATAGCCTCATATTTCAAGCAACCAAGAGAACTACATGTGCAAACTGTAAGCATCACCTGGTTCATTAGGGACTCCACACAAGTCATCATCATCAAAGAATAACAGGAGAAAAAAAGTCAGAAGACATCCACAAAAAAGATAATCAAACATGACAGGTCTACTATGCCACTCTGACTAACCAAAGTTAGAAACAATTATGACTAAAAATACAAACAAAGGTAAAGGAGACAGTGCACAATCCATCCACAATGATGATGCCTCCAGGAAAATGATATGGACAGAGCAGCAAATCATGTTATATATTATACCCTTACTTTAATCCATGTTTGGAAACTGACCCCTTTGTGATTCCTTATTTTTTTTACAAAGTGGCTGAGAACCTTAGAACAATCATAACTCACTTCTATTTTCCAATATAAATCATATCATATGATACAACTTTAAACACTTTGAAAATAAGCCTTTTTGCCCTTTTTTCAGGCATGGTAAGGACCAGAAATCCCTGAATTGAACTTGGCCCATACTATAAGTCTCATTGAAGGAAAATAAGTTTGAGGAATCTAAAGTTAAAGCACAGAAAGCAATTGATTGGAGACAACATATGAAAACAACATTGCCAAAACATTATTTAAATGCAAAATTTTTGTAGCTGCATAAAAATTTGTGACAACTCAAAGAGTTTGCAAATTACTCAGGGACATGTTAAGAGATAACAGGAGCAACTCAGGACATCACTTGACACTATCTATGTGGATGAGTTGCATTACATCACAGCTGGCTGTAAATTATTACAATGGTGATAACTGCATTCTTTTGAGAAGACTTTTCAAATATCAAACATTTAGCTTGAAACGTTAGTCCTGTGTTCTACTAAATGGCTAGCTTTATATCCAAAGGCTGAGAGAATACCACGAGGTGTGGGCAAGAGAAGGGCTGGCTTCTAAAAATTTATTTGATGAAAAATTTGTGTTAGACCAGAATGTAAAGTCTAATGTGATCACTATTAGTATGGTAGGTGGAGAACGTTTTACACTAGCGTTGAACTGTTTCTTAATCTTGTAAATATGTACCATACCATGTCTTTACTCCTCTGCATGTATGCACACACACGCGGCCAAATATATGCCTCACTGTGCAATTCCAATACTGTACACCAAATCCTTGTCCAATGTGCATTTCCACAATGCTCATCAATTTACATGCATTGAAATAAATGCAACACTTACTTCACTGGCACAAAAAAATCTAATTATCCAAAGGTTTGAATTTGCACACTGGGCATACGAATGCTGGACCCATGTGTACAAATTATCAATTACTGTTATTCCTATTCATTATATCATTCTCATTTATATAATTATCATAAAAATATCATTACTTTTATTCTTATTACTTTATCAAAATCCCATTAAGTTATGACATAAGCTGACAAAATTGTGATTTCAGTCAAGCTTCATGGAAGCATGAAAGTAGAAAATCAACAATTTCAGCATGCATGTATTTTACATTAACATTTTCTTGTTTTATCATGTTTAGTTCAACTATATGTACAAGCATTCATTCTCAGGTTTTTAAAAATAATTTCCCCTCTTATATTCCATGCCAGGTTCCCCTATTCCCATTCATCCCAAAACAACCTTTTTCAGAAATATAAGCCTCATGTTGGAAAACAATTTGTTGTATTCAAGAGTAAACTAGCAGCCATATATCAACAATTAAGCTATCACTTGTGATGCATAAGCATTATAAGCCCAGTTACGGTAAGACACAAAATGCATTGGTGATTAGCACAAAGTAGGTTAATACCTTTCTCCAATCCCATATCATATGATGTCATGCTTATGGCAAGTTAGCCGTTAGTGTAGACTTACTTTGGAAAAGATTCAGTAAATATCGCAATATTACTCAGATTTGTTGCCAAACTTTATCCTATCATTTTAAGAAAATATTTACTGCTCATACAACATGTAGTTAATATCTAAATACTACCCTACTTAGAAATCACAATATCTAAATCTAAGGCAACAACTGAGGAAAAAAAAATAAATAAAAAATAAAAAAGCACCCCAGAAAAGGGTTGTTATAACAGCTTTACGGGCTGAGTAAATACCTAAAAAGGATCAAGTAGCTGTAAGTGAGTTCAGCAAAACATGGTTAAGGCTTTCATTAGGTTAGAAGACAACAGTGGAAAGGTATAAACATGACAAGCTAGTCTGGAAATCTTGTAAATTGATGCTAGGATAGTTAGGGCAAGCGCATGAAGTACTGCGTGAGTACTACGATGCATGACACATCAGTCGCTTACCCATTTGATCAAGGTCTATAACAGATGTACGCCCTTACTTGGACTTGGTTACAGGAATCTTTCTTTACCTGAACCATAATCAGGCTTTGGAATTCATCTCCCACCACCTTTAGGTCCCTTTTTTTATTGAATTCAGTGATGCATTCATTAATCTTCTCACTTCATCATTTGAGATCATTTGATTTTTGCCATCCCTTACTGTGTTTCTTCAGTCAAGTGATACTGACTCTAAACCTGGTGTATAACCCACCCAGTCACTGTCCATGCTATCAGTGGGAATATCACTGCCACTAGTATCTTCAGAGTCACAATCACTGTATACTAAATCAATAAGATTTTGAGGAACCATTGTTTTTTCAATAGGAGGGAAAGTTTCATCAACTACTGTGCTTTGTCGTATGTAACTGAAAAGACAAACACCAACAAGTTAACACCATTATAAAAAGTGTTACATGCATTTTGTCTTATCGTATAACAAAAAGATATAAAATTTCTAACATCACGGAAATTATTGCTTTAACTCTTTCTGTAAGAATCTTCAATGGAAGATGTGGGCATTGAAATGCAATTTCTTACAAATTGAATATTTCTTAAAAATCAACGAAACTTTAGTTATCATTGCTGAAGTACGACAAGCCTTCATCAAAATACTTATGCACAAAAGTACATTTAATTTTGAAAGCAAACAATATGAAAGTTACCTATAATCATCATATTAATTACAAAAACTCAGGGTCATTCTTATGTGAATCCTGTAGCTTTGAGGCTGCACTCCATACAAGAGCAGGGAAATGATGGATTCCTTTAGTGCAAGAAGTTCCTTTATGAGTCTGCACTAATTTTTTCATCCAATGATAACAGTACAACCTTGCCAAAGGTGACTTTTCACTTGCAGGTGGAGTCTGGCAACAATAAGCTACACAGTATGTAAATTAACCAATAAGTAATTTAGGACAAATTCTCAAGCGAGTAAACCCTAAAAAACTAAACTATCTTGGACACCTATCTTCCATCCTAAAAAAAAAAAGTGACAAACCAGAATCTGAATAAGAATTACATATTAAATAAGGCTTGTATTTTATATTAAAGAGCTCACCAAGAAAATGTGAAGTTGTAGAATATGTAAAAAGAAAAATCAATGATCATTACTCCAATCTTTAGGGGCATCACTTCCTCTAGCCAAACAAAGGATATGGAAACATTACAATACTTAGTAGTTGTCTCTAGATGCTACATGATCATCTTGGAATGAGCCTCAAATATCGTGCTTTTAAACAAAAACTTTAGACATAACTTCTATTATCACTATCAACTCTTCCCAAATTCCATGTGGTCAATCACATATTTACATCCTTTCAGTCCAAAAAAAACCCATCCTTAACCCATGTCTGGTGTATCACATGAAACAAATTTTCATAACATAAAAAGGAAACCTTACATTTCACTTTGCTCAACTAGTTGATTCAACAAGCCCAAAACCTTTTTAGTTACACCAACATGAAAAGTCCTCCCAGCACATCCAGTCCAAAAGCATTTCATGAGATCTTCACTTAATTTAGCTCTGGATCTCATCAAATCTCTTCCATCAACTATCAGTAACTTCAACGACCTATTTCTTTCTCATGTATCTTCAACTTTACAACTAAATATTTTCTTAACCTTTTACTGGTTAAGAAAATATATAGCTGGACTGATACAAGGAAGCTGGTGCAGCAGTACATTTATTTTGCCTTAAATGTGATTGATGAACTAGATGATTCCATGATCTGATACCTTATTAAGATTCTGTTCATATTATTAGCATAAGACATTCAACAAACCTTTAATTATGCAAGAAGAAACTGATTCTTCAGAGAAAGCACAATCAAAATGACTTTATAGAATCAGCATTGAATACTACCATCAACTACTTGCAGCAGTTTTCTCTTAATCCTTAGAAACTTACTATGCTTGTGACATGATCCCAGAACTTTAGGAAAGTGTCTGTGATAAAATGGAGTTAGGAACTTGGCATTTACAACAACTAATGCAGTGATGAACAGATACTCAAATAGCAATAGAATTTCTTTTCTTCACTGAATCAAAACATTCCTATCCACCTGAGGTATTCAAGAATTCATCACAAGAATGATAAAGGGAAGTTTTAAAAGCCTAAATCTAAAAGTCAAGACTAAAATTTATATGATTAATTGAATTCCAATTCTTTCCTTTTAAGTTAATCCTCTAAAAACAGTTTGAAACTATTCTTCTAAGCAATTTTCTCAGGGATAGAATTTCTTTTCTTCACTGAATCAAAACATTCCTATCCACCTGAGGTATTCAAGAATTCATCACAAGAATGATAAAGGGAAGTTTTAAAAGCCTAAATCTAAAAGTCAAGACTAAAATTTATATGATTAATTGAATTCCAATTCTTTCCTTTTAAGTTAATCCTCTAAAAACAGTTTGAAACTATTCTTCTAAGCAATTTTCTCAGGGACAGAAATTTATCAATATATAAATTTTCAAAAGTATGAGAAATCACTGCCTCATAATTAAAGTTTCTGATGGGACCTTTGCAATTTTTTCTATATGACAACTAGGGGCCCTGAACTCTTTAAAACCTTGAAAAGAAAAATATGAGAAAGCATTTTAAAGCAAGGCCAAGTTCCTGCCTTTTGATTCAACGCCTTCATAAGGTAAATGCCTATGGCACTAAAGGAGGACCAAAAAAAATTCAAAGGAAGATAAAATTCTTTCAAATAGAAAACTATAACAATCATCAATACCTGATATATAGAGGCATAAATAGACGACAATAAGATACTTCCAACATAAGACAAAAATTTATATTACAATTATAAATCTTTTTAGAATTATCAAATATATGACTGTCCTAACCCAGCTTCCTTTTTCTGAAGTTGAGCTACGAATACTTGAAGAAGCCTTTCCCTTTTTCTAACGCCCCTTTCAATAAATTCTTGAAGTAAGGATGCAAAATGCATAACTTCTTCTATCTTTGACAGATGACTTATGTAGAAGCAGCAGTGATATCATGAATTATAACTGCAAGCTTTCAGCACGTTTCTCCACATAAACTCAGTATGCAGAGCCTGAGCAGCTCATGCTTTCCAGACAAATCTGCACTTCCTATTCTTAATCCATGAATTTCTTTTGAGCATTAACTAGCCATTATGCTAACTCTAACCCTTTCATCATATGATGATGACAGTGATATACTGAATCAAAATACTTTTGCTTAAAGAACCTATAAGATGGGATTCTCTCTTTCTTTTATGTTAGCTGAGATAGCATGGGCAGCTGAGGCCCTAATCATGGCCATCCCATTAACACAGACATATACATATATACACATGTACATATTCATACTTGTTTGCCTTCATCCATTCCTAGTGCCACCACACCCCACAGGAAACAGCATGGCTACCCCATACTTCAGTGAGGAAGCACCAAGAAAACAGACAAAAAAGGGCCACATTCGTTCATAGTCTGTAGCTGTCATGTGGAATGCACCAACGCCACGGCTCTCTATACACATCCAAGCCCCATAGTCCTTTCCATGGTTTACTCAAGACATTTCACATGCCCTGGTTCAATCCACTGACAGCACGTTGACCCAGGTATAGCACATCATTCCAATTCACTCTGTTCCTTGCATCCCTCTCACCATCCAGTATGTTCAGGCCCTAATCGCTCAAAATTTTTTTCACTCCATCCTTCCACCTCCAATTTGGTCTCCTGCTTCTCCTTGTTCCCTCCACCTCTGACATATCCCATTTCACCGAACAACCCCTAGGGGTGGATGAACAGCTGGGTTAACTCTGGACTGACTGCTGCAACCAAGATCTGAACCTATATGCTCGACCCTGGGCGACCCATGAATGCATCACAGTCAGGAATGCTAACTGCTCTTACACAGTGATCCCTCAAAATGCTTTTCTACAATTCCAGAAACAAAACTATGAGAACATTTTCTATATAAAAAACAAACTTCCAGATGGTTATGTATTGCAGAACAATAACAGTTTCAGTAATTTGAGAAACAGTTTTACAATACTTACGAAGACTGGAATGTCTGTGTTAGCTCATGCTTCAATTCACCACGATGGTTGATGGTGAATATTCGAGAGATTGGGATCCCAACGGCCCGATAAGCCCAAACATCCTGGAAGAGACCAATCTAGTAAGGCTTCATACTAAAGCTAAATGTAGCTATTTTCTCACAGTTTCAGTTACCTACACCTTCCCTACAAAACCTGAGTACTAAAACTATACTCATCTTAATTTTGTTAACTACTAAAGTTTCATCTTCACTTACACATCATGCTAAAAATCTACATCTTTTTTTCATTTTTCATACCTGATCGCCACTTCCCACATTAGTTAAGTAGCATCAGGAACTGATGAAAAATTGCTACATTTGTGCATATACATTCCCTAGCTGTAATGTATAATGCACCAAAACCATAGCTCCTACCTACAACTAGGCCCCCTTAGACCTTTCCATGGTTTACCTCAGCCACTTCACATGCCCTGGTTCAGTCCACTTACAGAAAAAGGGAAGATAAAAATCAGTTATATTAATACTTTTCCACCTTATCCTAACTTAAAGATGAATTCCACTATGTTGATTCAACACCTAATTCTAACCCAGATAAGGATAATCTCATCAATTCTAATTACAGACTAACATGATTTGGCTGTCATTCAATAGAAAAAGCTCTTCAGGATATAAAACTTGAATCAATCTTTGAACAAGTGCTGTAGACCATTAAAAAAGGAACTTCAACTATGATCAAAATCCAACTTGAATGAACAAAACTACTGATCAGAAACGATCTCACTCACATATGGTGGGAATAAGCCTTGGTAGACTGCATTCTGAGCCTCGTTGTACAATAATGTGGCTAAATCTGGGAAAAGTGCCAAGGCTCCATTATTTGGGTTTGTTTGGACAAAAGATTACACAAAAGTTAGGGAAAACTTATACAAAAGTGACCTTTCCCAGCTCCAGCAAATACAAATTAGTAGTTCATAATTAAAACACTGTGAACTAAAGTCTGTCAAAATACAACTAACAAACACTTAGTAACAACCCATCTTTCTGCCATAACTGCTTTGTAGCTGTCAGAAAACTTTTGCTCAGGCCTAGTAGCTAATAGGTAGAGGAAAGATGTATCTCTGCTTAGGTCTATTTGAATCTAATTTGATTCTCTGCAAGCTCAAAATTTATTTTTCAAACCTGACATCATGTTGAAGACAAAAGAGCTTCCAAATAAAAAACATATGAATACCTATGTTCAAATTCTAACTCAATTCTCTGAAATTGTAGAGGTTATGTTCAAATTCTAACTCAATTCTCTGAAATTGTAGAGGTTATGTTCAAATTCTAACTCAATTCTCTGAAATTGTAGAGGCTATCTCGATTATTAACTAGATAAAGTCTTTCTATATGAAAATGACTGTTAGTGCACATATATTCAGTTCCCCCCCTCTGAATAAGCTTCTGCTTTTGAACGAAGTCCATTACGACTTATAGTAAGAAATTATCAGAAATGGTTCTGAATGTTCATACTAATGTACAATCAAATGTGGTGATACCGGACTCCTCCTGTAAGAGCTCACACCACTAATGAAAAGTCACCTCTGGCATGCCTGTATCACTGAGAGTACAGTCTCATCCAAGAACTTTTATTTCCAAGGGAATTGATCATTTCCCTACTAATGGAGACAGTGCAGCCTTGGATCTCCTGGAAAGAGTATCCTGGAACAACTCAAAGAACCATTCAAGAAAAGGGTATTGGGGAAGTTATAAATAACTAAATACACAGAGAGGTAAAATTTTGCACCATTTCAAATAATATATTTCCATAGAGCTCTATGATACAACTTTCTCATCTTACAACCCATGAGAACTGGGTTATATCTCAGAATCAAGCATATCTGATAAAATATTGGTCACTTCAGTTAGCATACTGGTCAATACTTTGGCAACAAGTATGCTAACCAGTATCATTCATTTCAAAGATGGCATAATAAAAGTATCTCCAACAAATTTTCTCCAAGCCATTAAGAGGTACCTAAATCTAATTACTTCTAATCTATCTATCATACATAAACTGGAAAAAAAGCAAAAAATTAGAGGAAGGCAAAATTTGAATCTTTTTGTTCTTACATTGATTTTATTTCCATATCCAGAATAAAATGGATTTTTGTCAGAAGGATATAAGGCTTGAATATCTCTCAAGCACGATATCTTGAACTCTTCTGGTTTCTTCTCAATGACTTCCCGGTGGAAGGCTTGTATTAAAGAGGTTGGATTCAATAGTAAAGGCCCATCAGGTAATGAAAGATCACCCTGTTTGATGGATCTAAGGTAGTCACGAGTAATACGTGCTTGCCCTGTAAAGACAATTGTGTGTTTTTAGTAATATACAGAAATTAAGCAGGCAAAAATTCTTTATCATTTTATTCAATTATCTATAATTCCATTAAGTGGTGTGAGGTGGTTTGATCGAGTAAGTAATAATAGGGTAAGAGAGATGTGTGGTAATAAAAAGTGTGTGGTTGAGAGAGCAGAGGAGGGTGTTTTGAAATGGTTTGGTCACATGGAGAGAATGAGTGAGGAAAGACTGACAAAGAGGATGTATGTGTCAGAGGTGGAGGGAACGACGAGAAGTGGGAGACCAAATTGGAGGTGGAGGGATGGAGTGAAAAAGATTTTGAGTGATCAGGGCCTGAACATGCGGGAGGGTGAGGGGCGTGCAGGGAATACAGTGAATTGGAACAGTGTGGTATACCGGGGTCGACGTGCTGTCAATGCATTGAACCAAGGAAGGTGAAGCTTCTGGGGTAAACCATGGAAAGTTCTGTGGGGCCTGGATGTGGAAAGGGAGCTGTGGTTTCGGTGCATTATCACATGACAGCTAGAGACTGAGTGTGAACGAATGGGGCCTTTGTTGTCTTTTCATAGCGCTACCAAGCACACATGAGGGGGGGAGGGGGTTGTTATTTCATGTGTGGCGAGGTGGCGATGGGAATGAATAAAGGCAGACAGTATGAATTATGTACATGTGTATATATGTATATGTCTGTGTGTATATATATGTATACGTTGAGATGTATAGGTGTGTATATTTGCGTGTGGACGTGTATGTATATACATGTGTATGTGGGTGGGTTGAGCCATTCTTTGGTCTGTTTCCTTGTGCTACCTCACTAATGCGGGAGACAGCGACAAAGCAAAATAAAATAAATAAATAATGATTCCATTCCTATCTATAAACTGTGAACAAAGTGTACACAGCTTCATTTATTTGTGTAAAATCTACCATGATTCTCTAGTCTATTCCACATCACTATGACAGTAAAAGAAATGCTTACCCTAATCATTATTGTAAATGCTTTTCTACAGAATTGTAATATATGTAGAATCTGCATATCTACAAATTGTTCAAGCTTAAAGAGTACCTCTCATAAATTCTAATGAAATATTTGGCAGTTTGTTCAGGTTACTGCCTGTGAATCAATTGCAAATTGTGTGATCCCTAAAAGTATATTGTGTGGTCCCTAAAAGTATATGGGAGTGATCAGCTGCTAAAACTCAAATCAAGGAGTGATTTAACAAAAATACACCAGTCTAATGTTAAACTGTCCTCAAAACTAACAGTCACCAGTATGGCTGATACTAGGCAAGAATCAAGTCTGACAGCAAACTGCTACCTCAACAAATGTGAACATAAAATACTTAAAAGGAGCAGGTTAAAAGTCACTCTAAGCCTGTGTGTGTCTTAATATAAGGATAAAAAAAAATCTGATTTTTTTTTCATTCCAATTTACATAAGAGTGGATCAAGAAAATTTAAGCATGCAACTTCAGTTGGTGCTGATTCAGCAGATACTGAGTCCCCAATCACACAAGCTGACAAAAGGGTAGACTTGCTAACCTGCTATAATTGATGCATGATACATAGAACAAGCCATTCATTAAGTCAAGTTGGAGGTCAAAAATATCATAAAGCTTTCCCTAATAATTCTTAGTGGCATAATTTTTTGTTTTCAATAATAATACCTATCAACATCTATCTTATATATGTATATGAGAATAATTCTTCCGTATCGGACTAAAAATCACTGAAGTAATTCCAAATTGTGACATACTACCTAAATAGGAATGGAGTTAAAAGGTTACAGTGTTTAAGGTAAAGTCTGTACAAATGGCCTTCAAGACTAAAAAACCCAATTCATCCCATGGAGACAGTAATGGAGCTGATGATTAGGGCAAAGTAACGTTCTCAACAGATCCCTTCATCTGAGTGTCTCCTATAGTGACAGCATTACTAGACATAAAGTTAGATCTAGGAGTCTACAGTATAATATAGAAAGCTGCTTACCTATAGCTCTAGCTGAGAGGTACAGAAAATGATAGCCATTATTCATGATCTTTGTGAAGAGCTGAGCAACACCACTTTGAGCCCAGTCCTTGCCCAAAATTGGCAAGAGATGACCCAGCACATCAGACTTTGTGATCGTGCCATCAATGTCTGACACAACAATCTTATCATCATAATGCCACAAAAAAATATGGCACTTGCATCGAGTGGTTCCCTGGTAGGCTGTTGTTACTGAGAAGAGTGCTTCATTGCTTCCTTCACGTAGATTGAGTTTACCCTAATAAATAGAATTCCAACAAATTAGCTTAAATAGTTCCTCTTCTTTGAAATGCTGTCTTACTTAAACTGAAAGCAAAGAACAATTACAAAACACCAAGTTCACAATATCTTTCTCAATTATATGGGAACAGCAAATCCTACAGTGTCTTAAGTGTGGGTATGCAAAACAAAAATCTGCAAGTAGCTGCTAAACTTTGCTAATCATTCTAATCTTTCTATGTAACTCCTACATGATATATTTATCTATGCCATTTCTCACACAACGAACTTCAGTCTTCCAGTAAATGCTCCTTACAGAATTAAGTAGCATTCTTCCTGCACCTTCCACAAGGCAACTCTGTCAACCTTATCATATATGCTTTATCGAGGTCACCACTCCTAATGAAAATTCTTAAAAACAAATACCTGGCCCACAAATCATGTAGGAAGGAAGGTGAGTGATTCTAGGTGAAATTGGGCCTGCATTCATAATGAGTGACAGCACCGTGGTTAATGTTAATGCATGGGGTCATGAGAGAGAGAGAGAGAGAGAGAGAGAGAGAGAGAGAGAGAGAGAGAGAGAGAGAGAGAGAGAGAGAGAGAGAGAGAGAGATGCTGCCTGTTGATTACACAGCTCTTGTTGCAGACTAGACAGGAATTCCAAAAGCTTGTCTGGGTGCTGGAGAGTGTATATAATGAGGGAGATGAAAATCAACATGAAAACATTTACAGTAATGAGCTGTAGTATGGAGGTGAGGCAGGACAGTTTGAGCATGAGACTGAAGAAGGAGCACATGGAGGAACTAGACTGTTTTGGTTATCTGGAGTGGTCATAGCAGGGTATGGAACAAAGTGGGCAGAAGCGAGTCAAATTGTGGGAGAGGGGGGCTAACGTCCTGGATGCATTAAGGGTAAGGATGGATGTATTTAAAGGAACTGTCAACCTCAAAGTGCTTTATGGATGCGAGTCTTGGGCGCTGAATACAAAAGAGAGGAAAATGGCTAAAAAGCTGGAAATGAAGAGCCTAAGATTTATAGGTGATGTGTGGTGGGATGATTGTGCATGGAATGACAGTGTAAGAGCGAGGTGTGGTCTCAAGCAAAGCCTGATTGAGAGATGACAGGGACATACTAAAATGATTTGATCATGAAGATGAAAAGCAAAGACTGACTGATTAAAAGGATCTGTGTCAGGAGGTGACAGAATCATTAAGCATGAAAAGCAAAGAATATTTCTCAAACATTCATGGTGGAATCACAATTTTCAGAATCTCAAACACTATGTCATTGCTATTTTGACATCTATTCTTATCTCAAGGTCGCATTTTCTGGGTCATATAAAATCTAAAAGACTGACTAGCTGGAACACACTCTTAGAAATTCAGAAATTCAAATACTAAACATCCATCAAAACACTAAGTTAATTGTGTACTCCTTATCTTAACAACTCTTCCTATCATGATAGTGTTTCCATGGGCAAATACAGTATAAAGATTGAGAAGGCAAAACATAATTTCAGAAATTCAAACATACTACACATGCAAAGTGAAATTAAAATACTTCCAATAAAAATCCACCTCAGCATGCTCTGCACTCAATTCTCTCTCATCTAAATGCTTATATAATCAACCAAAATCCTTTGAAAAAACATAAAAAGCTCATTCCCTAATTCACTTTAGCAACTCATATTTGCTATTACCCTCTACCCCATCATCACAACACTGATAAAGCATATTTTCACTGCAACAAATTGACATGCACTAAACAACCAACCCCCTTACACAATATTAAAATCCATCCCATCATGTTACCCTTTTCTGTATGTGTTTTGGACATCATCTGTTCATCTTTTTACCATCAAAAACATACAACTTAAATTTCACACAGCCATCACATCCAAGATGCAACTTACATAATGAACATCTATCCTTCAACCATCCCATATTCACTACACAGACACACACACAATATCACCACACTCCTTGACCTGTCCTCCCAGCTGGTGGATCATCAGTGCATTTGGACCAAGTGCTATTTCTTCATAATTCTTTTCATTGTTCACACCTCCCAACTATTAACTTCTTAAGAAAACATAAATGAAATGTATAACATTGTTTGTATAGGAAATATCTATTTTGGAATAGCAACAACATGGGTATGAACATTTTTCTGTCAAATTAGCTATAAACTTACTATCTGTACAGATGACAGCCTTAAACTCTTCTTATACCGCTCTCCATGGAATTGTTTCTCCTTTCCTTCCTCTAGATCTTCTGACTCTGAAGAATCTGTTGCAGCCCTGCGACTTAGATGTCCTTTTTTCGTTGGCGTCCCTGGTAAGCTTGTTTGTGTCTCTGCCACAGTTACTTCTATGAGGTTGGGATCAGGAATGCTTGCAACCATTTCTGTTGTTATGCATGCAGTTCCTTGCTAAAAGTACAGGAAGAAAGGTGATAAATAAACAAACAGCAAACTCTGATGGTAAAACAAAATGAATCTGGGATGAAAAAGGGAATGGATTGACTGACTTCAAATGCTTCAGGCACAACACAAATGCCTAAAGATTAGAAAATCTTGGGAGATACAGAGTAATTAAGGATTCAAAATTGGAATCTGAAATTGGCAGATATAAATGAAAAGTGAATAAAAGAAATAACAAGATGGTCAGAGGAATGTGCTGGATGAAGGAAAAACACTAACAAACTCTAAGTTAGAAACTTCTGCTGACAGCAGTTACAATATAATCATGAGATCTATGCTTCACCTTGCATCAAATTTTTGGCTGCAATACTAAATTCATGCATGTACCTCACCAACAAGGATGGTAATTCCATCTTAATAAAGATAGTAATCAAATTTTACACAAATGTTGAGATCTTGCTTCACAAAATCAAAACTTTCTCTTAAAACTAAATACTATAATTGTCATTTTAAGTAACAATCAATAAATTCCTACCTCTGTATTACCCTGACATGACACCATCTTCTCAGAGCCAATCTTCACATTTTTGCTATTCTCAATTTCTTCAGTCTGGTTATTCCGTCTCCATGAAGAAAACCAAGAGTAGCCCTTTGATTGTGAGCGTTTTCTGATTTCCTTCTTGGGCATGTGTTCTTTGATGAAATCATCAGCTAATTTCTGGAGATTAAAACAACACGTTCTCTTCAACTCACAATATCACGGAGTGCTTTTGGATGTATGATATGGGTATACTACCATCATAAAAGTTCAATGCTTTTACTGAATAGAGCAGACCAGCAATCATGACTGATTTACTAAAATGAAAGTTTGGGAAGGGAAGGAGGATTATAACGATGCATGTGAAATATGCCTAAACTCATTCTTAAAGCAGAAAGTCTCAAAGTTTTAACAGGAATTTCAAAAGAGTGACAAATAAGGTGAAAGTATATATAAAAACCAGGGAATGTGATGCAACCAAAATCTTGGAACTGTCTGTGGAGTTTGGCTGTGGATGTAGGTTAATTATACGTGACAGATGTTACGCTGTGGATTTTGGTTAATTATACATGACAGTTAAAGAGTGAATGAGGTCAAATAAGGCCACTGTTCTTGTATCAAACACCACATTGCCAAGTTGAAAGAAGTAACTGTGCATTAGAAAAATATATAATGCTTCTTCCTTCTCAGTGAGGTACCATCAGGAAGACATAAACAATGGCCTCATTTGTAAACATCAATTCTGTTGCTGTCATGTGCAGCACATTGAAACCAGTGCCTACCATCAATGACTATTTATGTTTTATCCTTTCCATAAGAGCAAAAGCACCTACAGTAGTTGTATGATGCTGGACTCTGACCATTTGCTTTAATATCCAACTACAGGTACTTAACCATCAAATTCTTCCCTCATAATTTTCATATCTATATTTCACAAATACTGCTTAAATACCTGTGGGACTGGTCGCTGGAACAGCACAAGCGAGAGAATCTGCGGAGCAGCAGCATTCCAGTTCAGGTACTTGCCCCCAAACCTTATCACAAGGTCGGGATTGTCTAAGATTTGTGGATTCTCACAGAAGTCATCATAGGTTACAAGGTTCTGAAGGAAAAGGCTCTCAGGGAAATCCCCCTCGTATTCATGAAGGCGTCCACAAAGTGAAAAGGCAATGTCATGGTAGCCCCTATAATCAAGCCAAATGAGAATATCAATTAATTTTCAAACTATTTAAAATCATTTAATCAAAGAAAGTTACTTCCAAGTCATGGCTCATACTATACATCACACCATCATTGACAGATGCTTCAGATTCTCGTATCAGTGATGCTTGCGAATATCATTCACAGAAAGAGAAAGATAAACTTACTTATAATCAAAAATAGGATGCCTGAAGTCTTCAAAATCTGAGTCACTACAAATTTTAGGACCACCAATTGCTCCTTCAACGCTGTGTGGTGACTGGGGAAGTGATGGCCCATTGCCGGATTCTGCATCCTCATCCTTTACACCACCTATGGACATGGGAAAAAATTAAGTAAAATTCTTAGTTAACTAAAATAACAAACTTCTACTTCCTGATGCATGAAACGATACAAACATTCTAATTAAGTGATCAAAAACTGCATTCTGTTATCAATCACCATATTTCACATGGATTAAACAAAATTTTCAGGTGGTACTGCATTAGTGTATCATTCCATGAGCATGTGTTTGTTTTGACAGTTTCGCTGTCAACAGGCTTTTAAAAATGGATTTAAAAGGTCTGCATCCCACAGAACAAATATTGGTCACAAAAAGCCAACTGCAAACCACTGAAACTGCTAATGGCATGTAATACCTTTAAGTGTAGGCTGACATATAAAATCTGCTTTGGATTCATCTTTCAACTAAAGGTCAAACTGCAATATTACTAAGTCTTAGGAAAAACATTATTCAGCATTAGATAGCAATTCAAACTACTGGTCATAATTTTTTTTTTTCTTCTTTTTTTTTTTTGCTTTGTCGCTGTCTCCCGCGTTTGCGAGGTAGCGCAAGGAAACAGACGAAAGAAATGGCCCAACCCACCCCCATACACATGCCTTGATTCAATCCACTGACAGCACGTCAACCCCGGTATACCACATCGCTCCAATTCACTCTATTCCTTGCCCTCCTTTCACCCTCCTGCATGTTCAGGCGCCGATCACACAAAATCTTTTTCACTCCACTTTCCACCTCCAATTTGGTCTCCCTCTTCTCCTCGTTCCCTCCACCTCCGACACATATATCCTCTTGGTCAATCTTTCCTCACTAATTCTCTCCATGTGACCAAACCATTTCAAAACACCCTCTTCTGCTCTCTCAACCACGCTCTTTTTATTTCCACACATCTCTCTTACCCTTACGTTACTTACTCGATCAAACCACCTCACACCACACATTGTCCTCAAACATCTCATTTCCAGCACATCCATCCTCCTGCGCACAACTCTATGTCCACGCCTCGCAACCATACAACATTGTTGGAACCACTATTCCTTCAAACATACCCATTTTTGCTTTCCGAGATAATGTTCTCGACTTCCACACATTCTTCAAGGCTCCCAGAATTTTCGCCCCCTCCCCCACCCTATGATCCACTTCCGCTTCCATGGTTCCATCCGCTGCCAGATCCACTCCCAGATATCTAAAACACTTCACTTCCTCCAGTTTTTCTCCATTCAAACTCACCTCCCAATTGAATTGACCCTCAACCCTACTGTACCTAATAACCTTGCTCTTATTCACATTTACTCTTAACTTTCTTCTTTCACACACTTTACCAAACTCAGTCACCAGCTTCTGCAGTTTCTAACATGAATCAGCCACCAGCGCTGTATCATCAGCGAACAACAACTGACTCACTTCCCAAGCTCTCTCATCCCCAACAGACTTCATACTTGCCCCTCTTTCCAAAACTCTTGCATTCACCTCCCTAACAACCCCATACATAAACAAATTAAACAACCATGGAGACATCACACACCCCTGCCGCATATGCATAATAATTTTTTTTTTTTTTTTGCTTTGTCGCTGTCTCCCGCGTTTGCGAGGTAGCGCAAGGAAACAGACGAAAGAAATGGCACAACCCACCCCCATACACATGTATATACATACGTCCACACACGCAAATATACATACCTACACAGCTTTCCATGGTTTACCCCAGACGCTTCACATGCCCCAATTCAATCCACTGACAGCACGTCAACCCCGGTATATCACATCGCTCAAATTCACTCTATTCCTTGCCCTCCTTTCACCCTCCTGCATGTTCAGGCCCCGATCACACAAAATCTTCACTCCATCTTTCCACCTCCAATTTGGTCTCCCTCTTCTCCTCGTTCCCTCCACCTCCGACACATATATCCTCTTGGTCAATCTTTCTCTCCATGTGCCCAAACCATTTTAAAACACCCTCTTCTGCTCTCTCAACCACACTCTTTTTATTTCCACACATCTCTCTTACCCTTACGTTACTCGATCAAACCACCTCACACCACACATTGTCCTCAAACATCTCATTTCCAGCACATCCATCCTCCTGAGCACAACTCTATCCATAGCCCACACCTCGCAACCATACAACATTGTTGGAACCACTATTCCTTCAAACATACCCATTTTTGCTTTCCGAGATAATGTTCTCGACTTCCACACATTCTTCAAGGCCCCCAGAATTTTCACCCCCTCCCCCACCCTATGATCCACTTCCGCTTCCATGGTTCCATCCGCTGCCAGATCCACTCCCAGATATCTAAAACACTTCACTTCCTCCAGTTTTTCTCTATTCACTCACCTCCCAATTGACTTGACCCTCAACCCTACTGTACCTAATAACCTTGCTCTTATTCACATTTACTCTTAACTTTCTTCTTTCACACACTTTACCAAACTCAGTCACCAGCTTCTGCAGTTTCTCACATGAATCAGCCACCAGCGCTGTATCATCAGCGAACAACAACTGACTCACTTCCCAAGCTCTCTCATCCCCAACAGACTTCATACCTGCCCCTCTTTCCAAAACTCTTGCATTCACCTCCCTAACAACCCCATCCATAAACAAATTAAACAACCATGGAGACATCACACACCCCTGCCGCAAACCTACATTCACTAAGAACCAATCACTTTCCTCTCTTCCTACACGTACACATTATATTTTTTTTTTTTATTTTTTTTTTTTTTTTGCTGCTCCCGCGTTTGCGAGGTAGCGAAAAGGAAACAACGAAAGAAAGGGCCCCAAAACCCCAAACCCCCATACACATGTATATACATACGTCCACACCCCAAAATATACATACCTACACAGCTTTCCAGGGTTTTACCCCAGACGCTTCACATCCCCCAATTAAATCCACTGACAGAAACGTAAAACCCCGGGTTTATACCCATCGCCCCAAATTCACTCAAATTCCTTGCCCCCCTTTTTCACCCTCCTGCATGTTCAGGCCCCGATCACACAAAATTTTTTCCACCCCAATCTTTCCACCTCCCAATTTTTGGTCCCCTCTTCTCCTCGATCAAACCACCTCACACCACACATTGTCCTCAAACATCTCATTTCCAGCACATCCATCCTCCTGCGCACAACTCTATGTCCACGCCTCGCAACCATACAACATTGTTGGAACCACTATTCCTTCAAACATACCCATTTTTGCTTTCCGAGATAATGTTCTCGACTTCCACACATTCTTCAAGGCTCCCAGAATTTTCGCCCCCTCCCCCACCCTATGATCCACTTCCGCTTCCATGGTTCCATCCGCTGCCAGATCCACTCCCAGATATCTAAAACACTTCACTTCCTCCAGTTTTTCTCCATTCAAACTCACCTCCCAATTGAATTGACCCTCAACCCTACTGTACCTAATAACCTTGCTCTTATTCACATTTACTCTTAACTTTCTTCTTTCACACACTTTACCAAACTCAGTCACCAGCTTCTGCAGTTTCTCACATGAATCAGCCACCAGCGCTGTATCATCAGCGAACAACAACTGACTCACTTCCCAAGCTCTCTCATCCCCAACAGACTTCATACTTGCCCCTCTTTCCAAAACTCTTGCATTCACCTCCCTAACAACCCCATACATAAACAAATTAAACAACCATGGAGACATCACACACCCCTGCCGCATATGCATAATAATAATTTTTTTTTTTTTTTGCTTTGTCGCTGTCTCCCGCGTTTGCGAGGTAGCGCAAGGAAACAGACGAAAGAAATGGCACAACCCACCCCCATACACATGTATATACATACGTCCACACACGCAAATATACATACCTACACAGCTTTCCATGGTTTACCCCAGACGCTTCACATGCCCCAATTCAATCCACTGACAGCACGTCAACCCCGGTATATCACATCGCTCCAATTCACTCTATTCCTTGCCCTCCTTTCACCCTCCTGCATGTTCAGGCCCCGATCACACAAAATCTTTTTCACTCCATCTTTCCACCTCCAATTTGGTCTCCCTCTTCTCCTCGTTCCCTCCACCTCCGACACATATATCCTCTTGGTCAATCTTTCTCTCCATGTGCCCAAACCATTTTAAAACACCCTCTTCTGCTCTCTCAACCACGCTCTTTTTATTTCCACACATCTCTCTTACCCTTATGTTACTCGATCAAACCACCTCACACCACACATTGTCCTCAAACATCTCATTTCCAGCACATCCATCCTCCTGCGCACAACTCTATCCATAGCCCACACCTCGCAACCATACAACATTGTTGGAACCACTATTCCTTCAAACATACCCATTTTTGCTTTCCGAGATAATGTTCTCGACTTCCACACATTCTTCAAGGCTCCCAGAATTTTCACCCCCTCCCCCACCCTATGATCCACTTCCGCTTCCATGATTCCATCCGCTGCCAGATCCACTCCCAGATATCTAAAACACTTCACTTCCTCCAGTTTTTCTCTATTCACTCACCTCCCAATTGACTTGACCCTCAACCCTACTGTACCTAATAACCTTGCTCTTATTCACATTTACTCTTAACTTTCTTCTTTCACACACTTTACTAAACTCAGTCACCAGCTTTTGCAGTTTCTCACATGAATCAGCCACCAGCGCTGTATCATCAGCGAACAACAACTGACTCACTTCCCAAGCTCTCTCATCCCCAACAGACTTCATACTTGCCCCTCTTTCCAAAACTCTTGCATTCACCTCCCTAACAACCCCATCCATAAACAAATTAAACAACCATGGAGACATCACACACCCCTGCCGCAAACCTACATTCACTGAGAACCAATCACTTTCCTCTCTTCCTACACGTACACATGCCTTACATCCTCGATAAAAACTTTTCACTGCTTCTAACAACTTGCCTCCCACACCATATATTCTTAATACCTTCCACAGAGCATCTCTATCAACTCTATCATATGCCTTCTCCAGATCCATAAATGCTACATACAAATCCATTTGCTTTTCTAAGTATTTCTAAGTAATAATAATTATGCATATTTATGATTTGGCTCAATCTTCAAACATGAATTTAGGAATGATGAAAAGAGTAATCTAAAACAAGATCATAAAACTAACAAATTAAGGAATAATGCAGATTGGAAAGTAGGGGTGAGCCCTTGTTTAAAAAAATATACAAATGAGTGACAGCTTTATCTTAAAAAAAAATCTGATACTGCTCAAAATTATTTTCTAAAGCTAATGACCTGATACTATAAAGATGTACCAAAAACATGAACACATACATTTTTTTTTATTTCATTATACTTTATCGCTGTCTCCCGCGTTAGTAAGGTAGCACAAGGAAACAGACGAAAGAATGGCCCAACCCACCCACATACACATGTATATACATACACATCCACACACGCACACATACATACCTATACATCTTAACGTAAACATATACATACACACACACATATACATATATACACATGTACATAATTCATAATGTCTGCCCTTATTCATTCCCGTCACCATCCCGCCACACATGAAATAAGAATCCCCCCCCCCATGTGCACGAGGTAGCACAAGGAAAAGACAACAAAGGCCACAATCGTTCACACTCAGTCTCTAGCTGTCATATATTTTCTTCTTTTCTTTTAAACTATTCGCCATTTCCCGCGTTAGCGAGGTAGCGCTAAGAACAGAGGACTGGGCCATTTTTGGAATATCCTCACCTGGCCCCCTCTGTTCCTTCTTTTTGGAAAATTAAAAAAAAAACGAGAGGGGAGGATTTCCAGCCCCCCGCTCCCTCCCCTTTTAGTCACCTTTTACGACACGCAGGGAATACGTGGGAAGTATTCTTAATCCCCTATCCCCAGGGATAAGCTGTCACATATATATATATATATATATATATATATATATATATATATATATATATATATATATATATATATATTTTTTTTTTGCTTTGTCGCTGTCTCCCGCGTTTGCGAGGTAGCGCAAGGAAACAGACTGAAAGAAATGGCCCAACCCACCCCCATACACATGTATATACATACGTCCACACACGCAAATATACATACCTACACAGCTTTCCATGGTTTACCCCAGACGCTTCACATGCCCCGATTCAATCCACTGACAGCACGTCAACCCCGGTATACCACATCGCTCCAATTCACTCTATTCCTTGCCCTCCTCTCACCCTCCTGCATGTTCAGGCCCCGATCACACAAAATCTCTTTCACTCCATCTTTCCACCTCCAATTTGGTCTCCCTCTTCTCCTCGTTCCCTCCACCTCCGACACATATATCCTCTTGGTCAATCTTTCCTCACTCATTCTCTCCATGTGACCAAACCATTTCAAAACACCCTCTTCTGCTCTCTCAACCACGCTCTTTTTATTTCCACACATCTCTCTTACCCTTACGTTACTTACTCGATCAAACCACCTCACACCACACATTGTCCTCAAACCTCTCATTTCCAGCACATCCATCCTCCTGCGCGCGACTCTATCCATAGTCCACGCCTCGCAACCATACAACATTGTTGGAACCACTATTCCTCAAGTATAACATAACATTATAAATAAAATGACATATAACAACCTAGTGATGAACTGCTTCTGTGTTGTGCACTATTTAGTCTATTCTGCTCTGCTGCCAAACTAATGCTGCATACTAGGAGTACTACCCAGCAGAGAAAGTGAAATGTAAGGTATTTCTGAAAGTATTTTTGTCACAAACAAATATCATTACTAAAAGCTTTCATCACTAATATCTCTTACTCCGTAAAGCTTTTACAGCTTCACAAGTCATAACGCAATGACATGGTGCAGATCTCATACAGGCCTTTTTGGCATTCTCGCACACACTGACCAGTGCATGGAAAATATCTAGGCCATAGCATCTGGTGACAATGCATGGGCAAGCATTAAAAGTTGTATATTTCACCTCAAGGAAAAGGTATAAGATTCAAGAATTTTGTTTGTATACATGTCAGCTGCAGTGGGACCAGAGGTGTTTCAGGTTATGATTTTTTTTCGGACATTGGAATATTTGCATATACATAATATGATATCTTGGGGATGGGGCCCAAGCCTAAACACAAAATCCACTTATACATAGCCTAAGGTAATTTATACAATATATCCAATAATTTTGTGCATGAAACAAAGCTTGTGTAGCACTGAACCATCAGAGAGCTAAGGTGTCACAACCTCAGCTGCCTGTGGACAATCTGTGGTTGTTTGGCAACACCTTCATTCCTGAATGAATCTATATGCTACTGATAAGCGATCATTTTCTGACCACTTATTCACATACAAGTACTCAATAGTAAATAAATATGAAATACCAGTAACACAATGAAAAATAGTGTGTTTAAGGTAAATAAGCAGCACAGCAACATCAGCAGAATACCCGTATCAGCTTATAAACAATAACAACAAATAACTGCAGGTTTTCAGTTTCCACCTATGACACTGTATTTTGATTAAATGGTTACTGTATACAGTAATTCATTTTCTAGGTTTTATTTGAGATATAACGAATAAGCATTTAATTTACAATAGTCACAGGCAGCTGTAAATGTTATGAAAACTAACTGTTGGCAAATTTTCAACACAAAACTGCTGCTAGTCATGTTATGCTTAAACATGGCATTTTTGGTGGTGATGAAATTCAGATTTCACATAAAAATAAAGTTTTGCACTTCGGAAAAAAAAAACCATCTCTGCTTACAAAAGAGGATAAATACAGCAACAAATACTAGAACTACATATGGCCAGAGAAACTTGAGGGGAGGGGACATCACTGTTGAAATCATCATGAAAAGGAACATCATAAGAAATTGAGGGATCAGGAAGCGGCTTCTCTAGGGATGAGGAGGCATTCTGCTAGCCTGCTTTTTTAAACATTTCTTCCAGAGTCATTAACAATGGTTTTTGTCTTAGAAGGCTCTCTGTGATTTTATAAACTGACATGATTTCTTGTTCTGTTATGAATGCATGCTGTTCTAGTCCTTCAATAAGCCCATCACACATTTTCACCGTGTCGTCTATAGGCAACTTTTCTGCAGTGTTAAAGAGTCATTTTCATCTTTATCATCATGATCATCTTGATTCAGGACCAATTCAGCTATTTCACTGTTACTCACAGGGGTATCTCTTTTTGACATTTTAACAACATCTTTGTGCCAGAGAGCAGAATATAAGCAAAAAACATGAGTAATGCATGTAGCTCTGGTGGTGATGATGGTTTGTAACAAACTCGAGCCAATAAAGTGTCAGAGCCCAGCATGGGCAAGTGAGGTCAGGTGTGGAATTTTCCACTTGTAGTGTCATGTCACTGCTCAAAAAGTTTTGGATATTGGAGCATTTCAGATTAGGAATGCTCAACCTGTACTTAAGTGCCATGAGGAGGTACATGTCAGGGGTTAAGTAAACAAAGGAAAATAATGTCATAGGACAAAACAAAGCCTACAAACAAGTAATACTGAATAACTCACTCTGGTATACTTCTTTATCAGGGGACAACTTGGAAACAATCATTCAAAATACAAGCATCCATTTGCACAAACAGGTTTCATCACTGCTGCACTTAACATAATTCATAATCCAAATAAAAAATCTTAATGCTTTATTATCATTCTCCATTCCTACCAGATGAATAGCTGTTGTAGGCCCGCTTTTCTGGAACCTTGAAGTTGCGAGGAAAATACAGAGCAGCCACCTCAGGATCAAGTTCCTCCAAGTTGAGATCATCAAGGTAAATGCCTTCACTCTCTGGATTATGCCGAGCCTTCTTGGTGGCCCGCATGAAGCTAAACATACTGCCCAACACAGATCGCTCATCTAGGGGAAACAAGCCCACATATACCACTAAATGTTACACAGAAAAACAACCATTATAAAACGAAAAATACAAATACATCCCAAACATAAAGTGCTACAGCTGTACTACCCCACCATAACATTAACATTCTACACTACTAGATGAAAAACAAATATTAAGACATGCTTCTAAAAGACACATTCCTGAACTCAAAAATAAGGGCAATTACTTTCCCTTTCTTTACTCTTTACTGCCGCTATTAATTTTGTCTTTGTCATTCCATATGTCCTCATTTCCCCTTTCACCCTTGATTATTCATGTTGAGACAATCCTTAATCAAAATCTTGTTCCTTCATGCAAGAAGCAACCATTCTTTTTTAAATGACAACCAAATCAACATGCAGGGTGCATTAGCATATTTTCCATGCATGTTAGTCAGTCACCGAAATTTGAAGGTGGGGAGACTGTTGTCAACATAAATGAACTATGAAATGAAGTTAGCCTACCTAACAGTTTTAAATCCACAATAACTCAAACAATCTCTCATGAGGAAGTAGCTCTAAGGCTTTATGCAACACAATACACAAACTAATTTCTGAAGTCCTCAAAACATAAAACTGATTTAGCAACAAGTTGGCCTGCATCATACATAAACATGTACATAGACACTTCTGTTTGCATTGCTAACATTATTCTGAGCAAGACACACAGCCTATGGTTCAAGTCAAATCCCATGGCTCCAACCAAACCATTCCCTCCCGGGTATCAAAAACATACCACTTCCTCCAAGTTCTCTCCATTCAAACTCGTATTCCAAACACCCTCTCTCTCTCCACTGCTTCCCCAAATAACCTTTCTTTCATTCATATATGTTCTTGTCTTTCCCCTTTCAAACACAGCAAAAGTCACTATACTAGCTGAACTCTAAAGTCACTTCTTAGCCTTTTGTGCCTCACCTTTAACAGGCACTGGCAGAGGGCACCTAGGTGTAGTACTCAAGCATAGTACTCTCAGAGGATCCTACCTAAGTTCCTACCAACTACTTCTACCTAATGTGTCTTCCTGATGTTCTTGCCTAATTTTCCAACCTACTACTTCAACCCAATGCTCCAACCTACTACTTTTCCCTAATGCTCCTGTCTAATGTTCTTATCTACTACTATCTATTGCTTTCTCATACATCAATTTCTAAAAGTTGGCACTGAAGGAGCCAAGTGAGGGGTGCTCATCCTCCTCTGAGGGATTATGCTGGGGTGTCTGCATGTGTATCCATGTAACCAGGATGAGAAGAAGGAAGAGATAGGCATTATGTCTGAGGAGAGGAACCTTGAAGATAGCTCTGAATACAATAAAGCTCAAAGAAAAGTGAGAAAAACAATCTGGGAATGTCTCAGGAGTAAAGTCTGAGGTAAGTGAGAGGTAAGGCAGGGGAAGCATTTCTACTGAAGAACAAGAGGGAATGTGCAAGAGAAACGGTGAGCCCCAGACTTATGTGGGTAAAAAAGTGAGCAGATTAAGAGAAGTAGATGATTAATAGTGCTTATGCACCTGGAAATGAGAGAAATAACGAAGAGTAGTGAGTGTTTTGGGAGGAGCTGAGCGACTGTGTCAGCAATTTTGATGCGAGGGATCAAGTCTTTGTGTTGGGTGATTTGAATACAACAGTGGATAATGTAGCAATCAAGGGTATAATTGTGGGGCATGGGTTACCCAATGTCGTGAAGGAAAATGGCAAACAATTTGGGGAGCTGTGAGCTGAGAAAGGACTGGTGACTGAGAATACCTGGTATAAAAAAATTAAGGCAAATGGTAAGTAGGCATTACTGAATCATATACTAATTCATAAGTGTGCAAAAGAGAGACTCTTACATGTAAATGTGCAGAAAGGGTTAGCTAATGGTATGTCTGATTATTAATTGGTGGATGCGAGGGTGCTGGTTTTCAGAGCCTTTACGAAAAGAAAAATTATGCGAGTGGGAAGAGGGACATAAATGTGAGCTACGAAAAGAGGCTTATACAAAGAAATATCAAGATCAAAAGAGACTATTGTAGAATGGCTAAAGATTTTCAAGGAAATGAATTGGTGAAAAACTAGTGCAAACTGCTGCAATCATAGGTCTATCCCTTCTAACTGTTACTATCAATTCATTACAAATATAAGATACCACTTTTGCTTTTTAAAATGCAGTTCCACATATAATGGATATCAGTACAATAATGCTTTCATCAATGTTATATAAAATATCAAAAGCATTTCTCCATCATTCATAAAAATCTCCTGGTGCACATAAATCTGAAAATTCTCTAAGCCAAATACGTAAATCTAATATGGTAACACTCAAGATGTATTCACACATGAAAAATCTCAAGATTAATAACCTAACTGAAGGTCATCTACTGTTTGTAATACTGTAATTACCTAATACTGAACATCTAACTAAAATTTTTCTCCCAATTCACTTATATAAAAGACAGCCGAGAGGGGAAAGTTATCTAAATATATTCTATCACCCTATCAATTATCAACTCCATTCTCAATTCCCTGGGACTGATCACATACACAAAAGCTCTCAGATTATGCATGCATATAATAAACTCATGTTCAGTGTGTTAAATAAAAACATGCACCTCCATGTTTATGTCTGTGATTTTTACATTTTCACTGCACACACAACTGAACCACCCATTGCAACATGTCTCCATATCTATACTTGTTCAACCGCTAATATCTGTGACCTTGATCTCTGATGCCACTAAGATCCTGAATCAAAATTTGGCAGTTAACTTCATATTTCAACATCTTTGAAGTGATAATTATTCATGTTAGTATCTTTGCATATGTTTTTCTAGGATGATATTTCCGGTATTTTGGAGGAAATACAATGCATACCATCCAGCTCAGAGCACTGTAAATCACAAACATGTGGAGATGGTATATACCCAGGCATTCTTTACTACAAAAAAGAGATGGTATATGTACCCGGTTGCTCTTTACTACAAAAAAGAGAAAATATGATTCAACAGAGACATCAGGACATCTACATTAACAAACTTAAGATGCGCTAAAATTACATGGATTCCATATGAAAAACAAAGGAACCAAAATAACCCAGTTAAAAATGTTGCAAAAAATAACAGATCCCAAGAGGAGAATCTTTCTAAAACACTGATAAACCTTTAGATACAATCTCTTTCATACTCTTTAGTAGACAGTAACAGTCACAATACAACTTTAGTGTAACTAATCACAAACCCTTTTGTCCTTACCATAATACACCACATAAGTATCAGAAACACACATTACCTTCCTCTTTACCTGTCTTTCCAAGTTTTTCATTATCAGCCTTTGCGGCAGGGGAATCTGATTTTGAGTTAACTGTCCGTGTAGGGGTTTTAGGGGGTGGTGTGGGTAGTTCTCCCCACATCCAGTACCACTTGTTCTCATCAGTTTGAGATGATCCATCAGCAAAATCAGCTCGCTGTCTCTCTACCTCGTACTCAGTGTCAGATTTGATTGGAGTTGGTGGTCTAGATGTTGAAGGGCTATGTAAGAAAAAAAAAAAAAGTGACAACACTTCCAAATAAGAGGCACTTGCACTACATATATATACATACATATACATGTACATATTCATACTTGCTTGCCTTCATCCATACCTGGTGACACCCCACCCCACAGAAAAAAGCATTGCTACCTTGTGCTTCAGTAAGGTAGCACCAGAAAAAAAAGGGGGCCCACATTCATTCACACTCGGTCTCTAGCTGTCGTGTAATGCATTGAAACCACAGCTCCCTATCCAATTCTTTTAAATGGCAAATGTGAATTCAGTTTAAGTACACCAACCTTGGGGGAGGGCTAATATCAGTGTCACTGAAGGGGTGGAAATCAGGTCCCATTGATCGCGAAAGTGCACCACTCCACTCATCCACAACTTCGTCTCGGGATTTTTCGCGCAGCAACGGCATCGAAGTGGACTGCGCCATGTTAGTGATGGGAGAAGACGAGCTTGGACCAGACTGACAGAAAATTGAAATAATTCTACTATTTATATACTTGAGATACAAGCTACTACTTGGGAAAACTCTGATCCGAAGACAAAATCATATGGTTGAAACGTAATCTTACCTTTAACTAAATAAAAAATATTTTGAGAGAATTCTTGAACTAAGGAGACAAATCCTTTGATATGAGGCTCACAACAAATTTCTCAAATCAAATAAATCTGAAATACATAAAAACAGGCCTCCTCAAAGAAAAGTTGATGCCAGTTTAGGATCACATCCCACTTACATCAGAAAAAAAAGCAACCAATATAGAAATTATATGATACAACCTGAGACTAGATATCAAAGGCTATGGGTAGTCAACAATATAATTCTCTCACCTTATCAGTTGACTCAATATCATCCATTGTAAAAATGCCTTCTTGGTTTGCCACTCCAGACAATGCAGTACCAGGCAATACCGCATTAAGGTCAGCTACTTCACTTGTGGTTGAAGTATCACTTGACTGACTACCTGAACTCTTTGGCCGTTGTTTCTTGCCATTACAGCGCTTCTTACGTTTACGGCGGTTGCTCTTATTTGCTGCAAATGAGAGATTAAGAAAAACAATTCAATAAGAACGATACTTACACTTCAGAGTAAATATTCAGCACAAAATGCCCATTTTTCAATGTTTGAAACTTCCTCAAAATACTCCTCAATGCAATGTAGCACTTCATATACAGTACCACTTTAAAGCTTTACTTGTACACTCACCTTTCACAGTTTCTTCTCCATCTGTTTTACTTTCCTGACCCTCAGCTAGTACATTGTTATGCTTGAAACCAGTGAAACCAGATACTTCTGTACCAAGTGATCTTGAGGAAGACCCTTTCAACAAGGCAATGTCCCCAGCCTTCTTGGGAACTTCATGAAGTACAGACACACTATCCTCAGTCTGAGTCTGGCAGTCCCTCTGCTCCCTTTTCCCTTCACACTTCCTTACTCTCTGAATTACACCTATTTCAGAATTTTCATTTCCATGTTGGTCATTTGATAGTGGTGTGGTAACTTCTTCACTTTCAAGTGTGTCAGATTGTAGTGTTGATTCTGACGTTTCTTCATCTCCAGGTACAATAGTTTCATTTGATGCTGTATCATCTTTAGCATTACTCTTTGGTAAACAGGTTGAAGAGGAAACAGATTCATCAACTCCAGAATCATCTAATTTTGATTCCTCATCTTCAGCTTTTGTTCTCTCAAGCTTTTCTTGTAGAACAGAGGGCGGGAGAGGGGATGTTCCAAGCAGCAGGCTTACTTCTTCTCCATCTTCCAATTCTTCAACAAAGAATGCCTCTCCTGTTTCCCCTAACTTCATATGAATATCTACAGGTTCCCCATTAATCTCAATATCAACCTGTAAAAGAAAATGTCATCCTTTTATATCATATAAGTCTGTCTGATGTCATCAAGTCCTTCCTGTATTATCAAAAACCTTTACCTCATTTTACTTTTCAATACACTGGATTGCTTAACATTAAAATCTATCTTACTACTACTCCTAACAAAATATTGTATCATTAGCACCCTTATGAAACTGAATAAAACTTTTTTATCCACAGGAACCAGTCATGGATAGGTCATCAAAGATTCTTCCAATACAATTCCACTTCAATGTGCCCCACACTCAATTCTATGCAACAGCACAAGATACGTCCCACCGAAACTACTCCATAACACACTACAAACCCTAAAGCATAAATAAAAAACTTACCACTGCTTCACACATCACTAACCTCTACTCAAAGGTTCCTGACCCTCAACCTCTACTCACAGGTTCCCCACCCTCAACATATATAGCATTGACAAAACACATACACAATGAAATAATCTGACAAGCACTTAACAAGCAACCTCCCAACCATGTCAAACTACAACCTACTACACATACACCTATCAGACACCAAATTCCCCAGACAAACACAATTCACACTCCCATTTATGTTCTTGATATCATCCGTCACTACAAACATAATTTCAATATAGCGCAAGAAGCTTCATACCCATGATAGTACTACCATACTGACATCGAGCACTTACTACTCAACTGCCCCACCATCCTCTGCACACAGAAACGTTTACAAATAACAACTCTTTAAGACATATGGTTCCCACCACTGGACATGGCCAGCCTCCTGAAAGCTGCTGGAGCCTCTTAAATATATATGGGACTCTAGGGGCAGAAACTAAGTAAGTCTTAGGATATGTTGTATCCATGTTCGTAGAACCGGAGTAATAAGTAATGTCCCAAACGTATGTGGGAGAGTGACAAATGTATATCTGGAGAGCATGGTCTCATAGGTGTATGCCTAATGCGAAGGTGTCTACATCCGACTTGAAATGATGGTTGTCAAAGCTTGACGGTTCATTTCTATGTAGATGTGTCCTGTCAGTGTTGTCTTTGTTAGAGTTGGGGGATCTGTGAGTAGAGGCTGTTGATGTTTGAGGCAGTGGTAAGCTTTATATTTCTATTTGGTGGGTGGTGATTAGCTATGGAGTGATTTGGATACGTTGATTGTTGCACAGGACCGAGTCCTTAGTATGTTTCTAGTGGGGTTTCATTCTGTAAGCATTCAGTGCTTGCGGTTTCCAAGCAACAATTGATTATTCCGTGTACTCTAGCTTGTGTGGTCTGCAGTTCTGTCATATCTGCTTTCAGGAGGGTGGATATCTAGGCAGGCGAGGCATTGTTTAAGATGGAGCAGACAAGCAGTTTATAAAGGATGCTAAAGGATTAATTTTCTAATTCAAATCTAATACTAATAAGCAGTTTGAAGGCAATAGTTCGTGTTGCTTTTTTGTAGATGTTTTTGATGTAAGAAATGAAAGTCAGTGTGTCGTATGTCAAACTAGGCAAGCCGATGTTCTATTAAGTGGCAATGATTGTCCATACAATGGGACTAGATAGTGGAAGTTGGATTAGTTTCATTCTGGACTAAAAACTGCTACTCTAAACTTTTGAGGTGATTCAAACATCCTAATTGTTATTATTCAATTGCGTAATGCGCATGGATGTTTTCCTACTGTAGTGCGTGGATGCTGTCATGCGTTTTGGTTCGCTGGAGGCAATACGAGGTCATGCAAGAAGTAACTGAAGAGGGCTGAAAAATATCATCAGAGCCTATTAAGGATAATATGCGTGTGGTAGTTATACTAATAGATTACGCACATAGCAAAAAGACTAATGAAGTCGAAAAATCTTAAATGAAAAAGATTTATGTAAACCCAACGTGAAATGAATACCAGAGAAAGAATAACGAGTAAAGGTAAACAATAAGTGCCGACAGACCGACAATTAAAGCATTTAAAAACATTTCATTAGCACAGATTTCGATGCTCTTTTATGGTGATAACTTTTTGGGAGAATGCTTCGTTCTTGGGTTCTGGCCAAAAGCAGCTTTTGGCGTTTTATCTTCCTTAACCAATCTAATCTCACTCACCAAACCAAAGTCAATCGGTGTACACAACACTATTTAAATCACTGTCCCTTAATTTCCCAAAGAATTTAAAAACAATATCAGTAATCGTTGTACTAATGAAAACTGAAAGACCATTGGCCTAACCAAATGGCCGTTCGTAACGTGAATTTTACTTCGAACTCATTGCCGCACATCAGTACACTCATGCAACGTCGCTGACTGGACGAGTAAATCTATCAGTTGGCCTCTCACCATCCGACGGGATGGTGTGTAACAACCTCCTTTTAAGAACCCTCTGTAAGAACGCATTACAAATAGCAAAGGACGGACATTCACCCCCCCAAAAAAAAAAAAAAAAAAATTAAAAATAATGTCATTCAGCATACAAAATAGAAGTCTGAAATGTCCCTTCGTTCCCCAGCACTCATACAATTTTAGCCACAATTAGTAAAAACCCAGTGCTCCTACCTTCATTAATATATATATATATATATATATATATATATATATATATATAAGTGACATGAATAAAGTGAGGCAATATTTCCAAGTGAAAAATACTTATTCATAGTTTAATATCGACTTTTAAAACATATATAACAACTAGAGCTCTATCTTACTTAATAAAACGTTTAAAAATACAGTAACTCGATACCTCATTTTTCAGTTTTAGTTAGTGGATTGGTTGCCGTAGGACAAGGGGGATATCCAGTATTTACATATCGCTCTTCTCCTGACCCGTGTAAAGAGAAATGCTGCGGACATGAGTAGTATTGTCATAGGTGTGATTCCATATTGCTGAGAAAGGCAGTTTGGCATGCCTTTCCTACTTATAATAAGCCTAGAGTTCAAAACTCGCATTCACAACCACCTTGAGCGATCAGAACAAAGGGGACTGCCTACACGCTAAACTGCTTTTCTCAGATATACAGAATTAAGTGCACAACAATGACCACCCAATGTTGGTAGCGTGCTTCTCTGTCCTGGCCAGTAGCTCATCCAACAGCACTGGTGTCCCTCCTGCCCTACAGGAACAACATCAGTTTTCTACAGATTTTATTAGATTTTGAGTAGAACTGACAAATTGTTTTCAATGTATTTTAACGTTGATATCTAAATGAGAATTGTGGGACTTCAGCCCTAAGAAATACTGCCTCAGTTTATTCATGTCACGTTTAATGTATTTTTGGTACGGTAGGATTCTTGGCCATTATCAACTCTGCTTAACATTCTTTTTTTTTTTTTTTATTAATTTCATGCTGGGCTATTATGATAAACTTATTCAAGTAACATTTTTCGACTTCACTAGACAATGCTTTATACAGGAACTCATAATGTGGTTTTAAAAGTATACCTATAATCACTCAAGGACCCTAGTACAAGCCCAAGGTTGCGTAACACATGTTTTCTCGCAAATCAAAATTCAATTTTAAGTAACATCTTAACAGTCCACCATGTAACATGCTACTCGTTACGTAATCATCACCGGCTACAACGGCTGTACAATTTGGTCACTACAGATAAGATTACGTCAGGTATACTTACTAATGTCCGTGAGGGATTTCCTTGCTAAGTGTCAAGGAGACATGGTAAATCAACCCTATGATAGTTTAACGTCTATTTCAAACATCAAAGTTTCAAGTGACATTACTATAATATGGTAGGATTCTCACAGCAAGTGACCTGCCAGTTTAAGAATACTGAAACTAACTCTTCCCTAAAACCCCAGGGGTGACTGGATGCAGGTGGGAACTTCCCTACGAGGGATCACATGGGCGGTGCCTGACAGTGGAAGGGGTGGGGGGGAAGAGGGGCGAGTGTGCGGGCAACTGTAGCCGCCTGTCTTCATTTCTTACCAACACTACCGACATTTCTGCTGATTCTGGTTCGCTAATGCCCAGCACTAAACCTACTTCAACCAGCCACTGCTGGAAATTCTATCGCCAAACCCATTTTTATAAGAGCTTTTCTGCTTTTCATGATAAACTGTGTGGTGGTTTTAACCTACTCGATACGGTACATTTACCAATGAGCAACTCCCTTTGTGTGTGTGTGTGTGTGTGTGTGTGGGGGGGGGGGGGGGGACCTGTTCCTGTACACAGCCTCGCAACCTAGTTTAGGAGAGGTTAGGTCGTTTTAGCTGTTGTATTAATGTTGGAAACGTCGAATGCGGTGCACAATTGGTATCATAAAGTGACAAGCAAGTAAATACCGTGTTACTGGCAAATCTTGTTCAGTAGTGACTGGTTAGAAAGCAATCATACTATACTACCATAAAAAAAAAGCAGGAACCAAGCCAATCTGCTCGCTTGTTCACACACACACAAACAATGGATGTACTACCATTTCAAACAACAAACACCCTGTGAATGCTTACAAACATACATTAGTTACATTTTAGTGCTGTACGTTAAAAACATAACTTCAAAAGTTAGGACCCCACGAGTTTATACGCAAAACTTCCTCCCCATACCGTACAAGTAATTTTCACACACGCAAACCTTGAAAATATTATAGAAGCTCACTTCACCGTCACTGAACAGGGTTTGACCACCATGTATGCCGTATACCGTCTTTAACAACAATTATTTATTTCAATCTCCAGGAAGACGAGCACTGTGTTCATCTAGAATATGAATTCCATGAAGATTGTACTCTATTCAATTTGCTCTCTATGAACTACCATTAAAAGCATGGAGACACAAAACGTAGAATTTATCCCACTTTCCCCTCCGTTCACAACAATAACATTTCATTTTCAAGTGCTACAGCATGTTCCAAGTTCATCCACTGAGAAAGAAATGGAACAGGTAATCACTTACTTGAATTGATGAGTGAAGGTAATTAATTGAATGAAACTACCATAAGAAGCTGAAGCCAGTTTTCATCGGTATTATCAAACGTCATTCATAAACATTAAATAATTCGAAGCAGCGTACAGCCCAGTCAGTTTCACACTATATGATTATTTCTTTATACAATGCATCAACACCATAAAAGTAGTTGCAGGAATTTTTCTACATCCTAAACTCTACTTGGACCAGATACTTCAGGATCTACAATTTATCTCCCACATTTCTATATATTTTTTCTGAAATACAGAACATTTTCATAATATGGTAAACGTTCTATGGTACTTAATATAGGTATTCGTAAAGCTAACAGTATGGTATGATCAAATTCCCATAAGACATGCCAGAAGAAAAACAACATCGAAGCAAACAACTAACTGTTTTCGTATACATACATTATAAAATGAAAAATACTACACACACAATTACATCTGACAATATACAACTACAAATTAGTATCTTTTCAATGAAAGTAAAAATCGCTTGCATGTCCCTACCAGGAGGTGAAGGCTAACCCGATACCAATATCACCATAACACCACGTCCCTCACAAGCCATACATCTACCACCGCAAAATACCTCCTAAATCCGCTTATCCTAAAACCGACACTCCAAAGCGCTGGTTGCATTTATTTCTACTGCGTTAACATCCGCTTGCATGAGGTCATTCAAGCCAACTTTCTGCTTAGGGTGACGGATGCGACACGTGCAAAACATGATCCAATCCACACCATCTCGGATAAGAAAAAATAATCAAGGCTAAAGACAATTCCACAGCGATCCTCGCGGAAAGGATGTATCATTAACTTTCAATCTTCGTAACTATGTTGGTTTTTACATTCCTCGCTGAGCTTTACGACCATCTTTCTTTCAAATCTCAAGACTTATCAGAATATCAACTTTTAAATAAATGTGGAATAGTAGCAATCTCAAGGAATACAATTTTCCCCATATTCAACTGGATAATTATTTCGTATGATTGGAATATATATATATGATCTTTCAATCAAGACCCAAGTAACCAGTAGCTATGGTGCATAATACTGGCAGTTGAGTCCAACTTCGGTCCCAGCCAACTTCCGGTTTGGTTTCAAAAATACATGTACGGCTGGTTCACCGGTCATTAGATAACCACTTGTCAATGCTATTTATGGTTCGGAACTCCCGTCGCCGAGCTGTGTCTTTTGGTGGTGTAACGCAGAATTCGCGAAAAACATATACGGTAGCTTCAACCGCTTAAACAACGTAAATCCAGATGTACGTGCATATAATTCATCAAAATCTAATGAAGTCACTAGCTCCAGCCGGCATGAAGACGTGAGGTGTTGCAAGGTATGATGGAGTGGGCGTTGGTAGAACCAACACCTTCAACTCCATTAAGTAATCTAGGGTGTGTTGATAACCGATAAATACAAAACCCACTCAGAGATCACCAGCAATAGTGACGTTCCTCGCCCAGCTGTCAAACCTATGCCACGCCACCGCCACCTGGTAACCATGACTCCGCCGCAGTTGCCATGTACTCCAAAGAGGAGAGGGTGAATGTGTGGTCATCATAAACATGACCCTCAAGGACCAAAGGCTTTGTCTGCTTTACCATGTCTCTACACTGAGACCATAACACTGTGACACGGTATTCACAATAAAAGCTTTAATACAGCTCAGCTACGTGACATAACTGGTTAACTTTTAGAAGTTGTGTGGACTGCATCAACCTCTTTTACCCCTTGACACTCAACGCTTTCGTATCATAGATGTGATATATTCAAACTAGTACCACGGTGATCAGGTATTCAAGAAATATCTTGATGACACCACTATTAGAAAAAAAGTGACACTTTCTTAATCTTAAGAACATACTAATGCACTGATGATGTAACCCAAATATATTTCACTCCACCCTCCCAGAAAACGAAAGCAGAGAAACGTTCAGTGCACAGCGGGTAAGGTCTGCTGCATGAGCCAGACACCAACATTGTGGTGATGTTGGATGGTCCAACGCGTACATGACGTCATGGGGAAAGGCGGGAACGCCAGGTTAACGCTTTCCGCACATCACTGACATTTCCCGTGCGCCACTTTACCACGTACTAATTGCATAAAGGAATATATTGCGTTGGCTGAATTTTGAAACGAACGAACATATGTAATATGGACGTCAGATGGTACAAAATCACTTATATAACTTTCATGTGAGGGACAGGTGAGTTTGCGTAATGTAACGGCCTGTATTCGAAATCCAATTTGACTACGGTTTCCATTGATCAATCAAGGTGTGGTACAAGTCTCTGTCCATAAATCATACTGCTAGACAAACAAAGATAGAGACGAGAAATCGTATGAGTCAAACTTTACTCATCAGCCTGGCAGCGGAGATACTACTCTGTACGACAACATAAGCGGGTGGGAGACTAGATACTCATATGGAAGTTGCTTCTCAAATATTAGTTATAATTTTGTAGTTTCAAAAGCAAAACGAGCCAAGTAAGTCTTGGATACATCAATACCTGCTGGATAGAGAATAAACCCATTAATCCAAAGAAGAAAATTTTTAAAAGCAAAGGTTCCACTTACATACCAAATGTCATCAGACTTTCTTCCTAAAGTTAAAATCAAAACTGTTGTTTTAGGCAGAAAACCTGTCTGTGATATACGATGACAACATACACAATAACGAAGGTCAAACCCTACCTCCAGCATGTTTGCTAAATCTTACGGGCAGTAAACCTAAGGTGGAAGCAGAAAGAATTTCCATTCATATTCTTCATATTTAGCTCAAACATGTTCCCCCTCAATTACTTTCGGAAAAAAATACTAAAATGGCAGGAAAAGAAACACCAGAGTCGTTACATTTAACGCAATCGAGAATATCACGTATAAGTGTGTCATAGCGCAAAAATAAGTGCTGACCTGGCACCTGTTTTCACTCCTAAGTCCGGGACTGCACGGAGTGCTTGTCTTCACTTTAAATGGATGAATGACAACAACGAGATACCCTTCACTGGTGTGATGTATGAGTAGATTTCATGAACAATTCACAGCGAGTTCTAGAGAAGGTAGCTACACGTTTAACTCCGCGGAATAATAATAGAAGACTACTGCTTCATGTTGAATTATGTATCGTGCAGGGAAGTAACTTTCACAGCCGGATGATGCGACTAGTTCGATCTGGCAAATGTGGAAGCGTCACAAGGGCTTAAGACGCATCATCCAAAAGTTGAGATGATCTATTTTTCTTTAAACAAAAAATTACTTTTACTTTAATTCATCAAGTAGTGTTTCCCGATCAGTCTACTATACGCAGATATATAGCTTGGGGGATACCGTAATGTTTGGGCTGAACATAGGTCGGTAGGGGAAACTACAATACAAATATAAAATATAATGTGTTAACTGTGTTCAACGATCCGTAAATATTTTCATGACTCGCTAGACAAATTATTTTCGACCTGACCTGTTCACTGCTACCGGATGCAACCATGGGAGGAAGCGGTAATCCTGGAGTCTTCAAACCCTTTTGAAGTCACAGATTCCCCTGTCCCTCAAGAAATACCTCACGGATCCTCATCGAGGTTTGCACAGAACCCAGTTTGAAAACCCCAAAGGGAAAGTAACACTGTTGGTTGACATCCTTTAAAGTGCCACACATAAGGATATTTAATCAGGCCGTTGTTGTTCTTTAGTTTCAGATAGCATACAAAAGATTCCAGCATAACAGGTGTATACTACTTCTAGAATCGTCAGGAACATTTCAACCATCATATTCCATAGACCTACTACAGACAATCTCCCTGTCCAGACAACGTCGTTTCATCCCTTCCTGGCGTGTAATGAGATACACACTAATCAGTTAACGCCATTCTCATCTCAGATAAAAAAAAAGAAAAATAATGGTAAAAAAAAACAAGAATATTAAGTGATGCAGTTTAATGCTACATGAAAAAAGAAAAAATGTGGGTTAATCAGTAATATATATATATATATATATATATATATATATATATATATATATATATATATATATATATATATATAATATTACTGATGGCAACACTCCAAGGCTCATCATGGCTCACATCTCACCACCCAACAAACCACGATAGCTGCGAGTGGAAGTCACTTCGATATCACGCTTAGTCAAGCTTGCAGGTCTAATATGAGACGAAAATACGCCACGACGACTGAGACGGAAAATGAAGTAAATAATGAAATTGAAGAAAAGGAACTCCAGCCGATATTTCATTATTCGTAATCAGCAATATCGTGTACCGCTTACAGTACCTCACCTCTGTATTCACGATTGTAATCATACCTCACCTCTGTATTCACGATTGTTATCATACTTTACCTCTGTATTCACAATTGTAATTATGATAACGAGCAAGCACTACTTATTTAACAGCCCGACCGAGTGATGTTTCACAGTATTATCAGCCAAACTTCAAATCATTCGCCGATGAGTCACCTCTGACGTCATTTCCGTTCTAGGGCGCTATTGTCCGCCACCGGTTCCTCATGACCAATTGTCTGCAAAGGGAAACTTTACACATAATTCATTTTCAGTCCAGAGGAATGGCTACACGGAATAGAGGTTTATCCATTCCCGTAACCTAATCATCCACTTACCAGCAGATACCATTATGTTTTACGAAGGCGGCAAAATTGGCAACGAGATAACGACTAAATTTGATATTCATAGCGAACAACGTTGGAGAATTCATTACAAACATATACAAAACCTCCAGAAATCGAGCGATAACCGCTGCCGCTGGAACCACAATGAATCACGCCGCTAGCCCTTGAGCCAATCACAGGATGACCAGGATATCCCGCACTCACAAGGGCACCTCGCTACTGTGCATGTCTGCCAACTGCATCACCTAGTCTAGCGTATAATACAGGCCTTTTATCTCCTAATGAGCTGTAACTTAGAATTTCCGTTGATATCCACTGGCCACGGCTTTCGACAGAGCGTTGTAAAAAGCCGGCTTCTTAATACATGTTGTATCTAGTTACAACGGTCTCTATGTCTCATTTTCGTTACGTAGGAAATGTTAATGATGATAATAATAAAACAAAACATTTCAAACATACAACACACAATTATGCATAACAGGTTGTTGTGATAATGTATTACAATATGTGAATCATCCAGTTTTATCCCGCTCAAACGAATGATTATGAAACACGTCTGATGTAACTCTTGCTAATCTACTTCTACAGTCTAACTGACGTACTATTTACGGTCACTGATAAGGGAAACTAACCTTACGATAAATCCACTTCATATGGAAATAATTTAAGCGTAGATAATAGTATATGATCACTTAAAAAACACACACATTTAACAGGAATATCCATTATTAATCTTGATCACCGGAGAACACAAATAAGTACTTTTAAGGGAATATCGTTTAACACAGAACTCAACCGACTCCAAGCCGTTACGAAGCTAGCCCCCTGGCGGCGGATTCTGCTGCTGCAGCTGGTCGTATACATACACTTTAAGGACTGTGGGGGAACAAATCCCGTCCTGATCAATACCACACCACACCACCTACCTGACTGACGGCGCTTGGCAACATGCGTCACGTGACCACAATCACGCTCACTGTACAAATAGTCTGCAGCCACAAATTGGGGGCATAATTTTGATGGTCAGTAAAGCGTTAGCTATCAAACTAATGGAAATTATACTATCATAAAGCTTTACCTCCAGTATACGGTCGTCACCTGGGCAGAGAAATAACGGCTGGGCGCTCATGAGAAGCCCCAATGGCGTGATGCCCACGCTTAGGTGGTGGCAACAGGAGAAATGCCCACGCTTAGATGGTGGCAGCAGGAGAAATGCCCACGCTTAGGTGGTGGCAGCAGGAGAAAGTAGTTTTGTCGGGTACTCTTTCACATTATAAATAACAGATAATGCCTTGCTGACCATCAAGACCGTGCAGTAATCTACTGATTCAAACCTTTCCCACAGTTTGGCACCCACGCTCCTGCCAGGGGAGCAGTGTCCACATGGCACCTAAGGATGCCAAGAAAGGTAGTTTGTTGGCACACAAGCCTGCAGGCCAATGCCACGGGAGGTAAAGGCTGCTCATTACACAGAGGCACCATCTATACCCTGACATTCATAAATGTAGATTCCACGTGCTACTTTCTGTAATCACTTTTCCAATACTGCAACTTGTATCCCATCACGTACCGACTTGTATTTCCCTATCATGAGCGTAAAAATACATATAAAAAGAGAATAACGAACATTTTCCCAACAGGCGAAAAAAAAGTTGGCTTGTAAACAAAACCACTACGCGTTTCCCCCAACTCGCTGCCCAATGTACACGTGGCAGTGAGCACTGCTGCCAACACTGGCAGGTTCAACCGAGGGGGAAACTTCAACAGCAATGACAACTGCCAAGTAGTTACCCAATACTCTAATCCGGGGTGAGAGAGAGAGAGAGAGAGAGAGAGAGAGAGAGAGAGAGAGAGAGAGAGAGAGAGAGAGAGAGAGACTTGCACGAGATTTTTGCCCAAAGACAGGGCTGACGAGTCCAGCTTACCGCAGTAAAATAAAGAGTTACGAGTAACGAATCGTGGAGTTACGCGCTGTCGTGTTGTGTGTGTGATGGAGACCGTGCGTACGTGTAATGAAAGCCAGCAGCCCACGTGCGGGTGAGGCAGAAATAAAAGATAGCTTCGAGGGCCAAAGAAGTGATAGATAAAGCCTCTAAGTGCTGGTACACCACGCCCGTCACTAACCCTCCACGAGAGTCTTAGGAATATATATATATATATATATATATATATATATATTAGGCAAATTCTGAAGTGCGAATGCTCTCCTTCCATCGCCGTAACCTACCACCGTAGTAACGCGTAGTGAACACTCTCCCTCCACGCAACAATCACCGGCAGGCTCTTCACACCAGAAAACCACGGCGACCGCAATGGACAGGTGGGTACAAGCCCGTACGTTTTTCATCCGGTGACGCCACCATAGTATCAACATAGGGTGAGTGAGTCCACCCTAAATTCCTGTCCCTAACCCTCTCAAGTTCCCACCCACTACAGAGAGCTGTGACGCACCAAACCTTGGATACGGCTTGCAACACTATGACCCCACACCTATTGCCACACATACCTAACCTCTTCGATTCGTAAGCCTTTAAAGCTTTCCTTCCTTTAGTATCCAAATACTCTTACACATATTGATCTAGTTATGATCAAACATTACCTATGAGTCAATTTACAGATGCTTTCTCGCTCATACAAACTAAAGCGTAACCGAAGTCTTAAGATGCGTGCACGATTTCGCTCAAATCACGTCCGCACACTGGTCGACGCTTGTGTTCATAACGTACGCTATACAAGAGGAGCCTGGTAACAGCTGGACCTAGCAACAGCCTCTACCCTGCCCACAAACAAGGCGAGTAATGTACACACCAAACGGGTTGTGGTTCCCAGGATGCTAGGCTAGCCTGGCGACGTCCCCTCTCCCAGGTGGTCAGGCCCCGGGAGCGATCCAACGTCCCAGGTGACACATCATCCACTATAAAAATAAAAGGGTTCTGATGCTGGCCCTGACAGCAGGCAGGGGGAGGAGGGAAGCTGGGAAGAGACTCGCTGCCTGACAAAGGATCCCACCAGACAAGCCAAGTCCCATCTGCTGCGTTCGTCAGGGAACATACATGACCTTATTTTAAGTTAAACACACACACACACATAGTTTTACTTTTTCAAACTAGGATACAAGTCTAAAATAAGGACAACCTAGGAACCAAATGCCCAATCATAAGCCGTATGGCTAGGACGCCCGAGTCAACGTATAAGGCGCAAAAGCGGGGCACGCGGCAGCCCCCCAGGAACAGTCTTACGAACACCCTGTGCACCGGGTATACAAACTAACTACGTCTGACGTCGGATGGGAAGTCCTGGAGGGCATCGAACTCTGCCCCTTCTTGAGGGGCAAAACTGACTAAACCACCAGGTTAAACCAATGACAAAGACACCCAATAAGGTACGGTTCAGCACGCCTAGCTGGTTACCCTCCATGTAACATACATAGACACACACGGTCAATCCTTCATTTTCCAGCAACTTGTCATTCTAAACACAGCCATACCTCTGAAGACCCACCTCCCCCCCCCCCCAAACACCGCATCCCATTCAACAAAACGGAAACAAGAAACCTACACCTCGGGAGGTACTTACCACCTTTTTCCCGGCTCCTAAGCACGCCCATCTTGCCGAAGCGGACGTGAAACGGGGAGCTGAGGAAGGTGCCATCCTCCTGCCGCACCACGACCACGTCGATGGCACCTGGCGAGGACGGAGAGGGAGAGAGAGAGAGCAGGCACGTTAGAGGCAGCACTATTAGGCCCACCGCCATGGTGAGAACACACACACACACACCACCAGTACAAGGAAGAGGGGAAAATGGCAACCTTAGGTTTATCATAATATACAAAATGTGATTCTTAATGCATCAAACACTGTTAAATTGATGGCTAATAAGTTATTAAACAATAAAACCATGCTAAGGCAGCCATAAACCCCTTCCTCACTCAACATCTTACCCAAATTTAAAGCCAGCCTTTTTGAAACAAAGAAATGAAATGGAGACGGGTGTGACGAAGGGATGAGCTTGGCTTGGGTTGGAGGGAGGAAGGGAGGGGCGTGGTGAGCAAGTCTAGACAGGCTGGGCGGCCTGCCTGCCGGCCGGCCGGTCAGAGCCCAACACCCGGCTACACGATCATGCTAGGCTCAGCAGTTAACAATCAATACGGTGCAGAAGGCCGGCCTCCGGGAAGACCCCCACCACACTGGGCAACAAGTTATGTCACTAGAGAAGGTGCCAAGGAGTAAGACCCATAACCGCTGTGCAGGAGGGCTATTATGATAACACTACAAGGACGGGGTGGTGATAGTGAAGATATGGGAAAGAGAGTGCACCACGTGGTGCCCATGATAACCCGGGGAAGAGCTATATATATAAATGGTGGTGGTATTACTGCTGACGGTATGGGAACAAATAAGGTAGTTCTGTACATGTGGGGTAATGTAAATATGACTTCACATTGGGAAGGACTTTTCTACTTAGGGACATGGGATGGGAAGGAAGTGCAACAGATAAGGGAAAGATGATCTCCAGGTGATGGGATAAAAGGGTCGTGTTGTTAGCATGGGAGACAAAATGTAAACATAATAAGGATGATATGGGACATAAATGGAATATGGAGGTGAGTGTGCTGTATACATGGAGAAGGTGAGTATGCCGTCTGCATGCGGGAAGTGTGCCATACATATATATATATATATATATGGGAAGGCAAATGTGACGTATACATGGGAAGATGAGTGTGCATAAACATGGGGAGTGTGCCATACATATATATATGGGAAGGCAAATGTGACGTATACATGGGAAGATGAGTGTGCCATAAACATGGGGAGGTATGACTCGTACACATAGGGAGGTTAGGGAGTCCTGTAGGCATGGAAGGATGGCTTTTAAAAATAATCATTAACATCTTGGGTCACAATTGTAGCTATGGATGTATTTGCTGCAAATAATACAACAGCCTCAAGACATGATAATATTCATGTGAAATGGACCGTTTTCGTGGTCAAACCTAAGTCAGAACAACTATAAGCCAGATTAACCTCTTGAGTACGACGATAGGACCCTTGGGTTTACTGACTTGGCCTTTGACCTGGCCTTTTAAGAATCAGGTCAAAGGCCAGGTCGTCATACTTAATGGTCGTACCGCGTGCCTAGGGTGTTAACAAAAGCGGGATAAATGACACCAGATTACTTTAAATCTTCTTAATAGGAATTTATGTCCATAGTGTATACAGGAAAGTTAAACCGTAAAAAGCGGTGCATACAGGACACAAGTAGAACGTGCAGTAAACTTACAAGTATATCACTCATGCGTATATGACATATAGTATAATAAGCATGACGACCAAAGATTAATGGACTGGGCTGGACTATAATTATACTTCCAACAGGCAGATTTGAAGATAATGACCCACCTGGGTGCCCTAAGTTATTTTGATATAGAAATAAATTTAGAATGTAAAACACATGACTGACAACTAAGCAGAATATAGATCTCATTCGCAGTTAACAAGTCTCTATCTCTATTTCTCTAAACGAGAAAACTGTAGGTAAATCATATGAACAATGCATAAAACAAAACCTGAACGATACATATACGTTCTCAACTGTAACTACTGGACGGAAAACACAAAAGTTCACAGGCAAATATCTTCAAAACAGAACACCAAACCTGGGCTAACCTAGCTACTGCAACACAAGAGTTTTACAAAAATGAACATCAAGTAAAGTGACTGACTACCTGCCCGTACAACTAACCATCCTCACTTATGTTCCACATTTTCCTTGCCGCAAATCTTAAGGTCCTGATCCGGTTACTGGATTAACCCCTCCTGTGCTGAAGACTCGCTTTACTAACCAATCTCGGCCACAACCCTTCAGACATAAGGCTGGCACGACAGGGCACTGACCACACAAAATACACAATGGTTACTAATACACGGAGTCACTACAGAGCCATAAGGTTAAAAACCTATCAAACTTATCAAAGCCAAGCTTAAATCTCCTAAACAATACATCAATGTCAAAAACAATGATTACATATTCAAAAATCACGTCACGAATTAGCTGCTAACATATATAAAAACCGTCCAGCCAACTAAAATTCAAAAGCATGTGATATATTGATCAATATGTGATTTACGGTTTAAGAGCATAAACCGTGGACTGAGTCTGTCATGACATATTTCCAAATGATCTAATACATTTTAAGCGTTTGAGTTCCAAACCCCGTAATGACGTTTACTTTACCTATGACAAAAGTAATTCGGCCAATCATCATCCCAGCAATGATTCCAATCCTGAACCACTATAACATCATCCTAACAGTCAAAAGTCGAGCTGTACAGAGTCGTTGGACAGTGCGTCCAATGCCAGTACCCAGGCACTGGTTTCACCTTGGTAGTTCCATCTCACTATCATACTCCACATCCTTTAAATCATATATATATATATATATATATATATATATATATATATATATATATATATATATATATATATATATATATAATCAAAAATAATAGTAATAGCATACCGTCCAGAACCTATATAAGCCTTGTTTAAAAAAAAGTCCAGAGCCTATGGCATACTTGAGATACTCAAATCCAGAATATGACAATATCTTAAATCAGATTAAAGTCTTTATCACTAATCTTGACCATTAACAACGTAAACTCAACTTCATAATCATTACAATATCAGTTTCGACTTAGTCCACAGCATATACCAACACATTTCAAGTCCAAGCTCTCTATAGCATCACCCAAACCAACGTAACAAATCCAGAAATCATACCATACTCAACCATGTTCAAAAATTCCATTGCCCTGGCCAATGATAAGATACTATATTACAATCATTATCTTCGACTACACAAACCAAACAGTTTAGTAATTTAGAGACTGTGGATGAATATCTAATAAACTGTAACTGTTTAGCAAAGCTACGGTGAATACGTAGCTCGGCCTAACTGGCTAAACTTATTGCAAGACATTACCCAATTCATTTTTAATACTGTCGTACGGAAAGCACAGCATTCTCTTGATTTATTACAAGTCCAGAACCCTTACAAACATCATGTCACTACCATACTTAAGAACATATACAACACCACTACACGTCCTCACTAAGTTATAATAAAAATCGCGATTTTCAAAATAATCTTTCATCCAACATATACTAATCTACCCAGTATTATACCAACCCTAAACCTGTAAAATCATTTTAAACTCTCTCAAGCCCTACTCCTACATCTTCACGGCCAACCATAAGAAAAAAAAAATATATCTCACCTGTTAAAGTAGCAGCGTTGATCTCATTGTAGAAATCCTTGAAGTTGGATATGAACTTGCCGATGTAGTTCATGCTCTTCTAGACTATAGTTAATGCAGAGGGGAGCTAGGCCCCAGTCACTTCGAAATGTGTAGTAAACTGTCACAGGGAGATGGAGAAGCGCGTAAGTGTACATAACATCATTAATAAATTGCAATAAATTCACCTACACATCAGGTGCATTTTGTTTTTCAATAACAATGATAAATGTTTCAATAACATTATATAAGGATAAGTGATCGCTTATCCGGATAAACGCAGGGCAATTTACATTCTTAAGTATATATATTCACCAAAAATCTACGCAATATGAAAAGAGAACATAGAAATTTTCCCTCTACAATATAAGCTCACTTCTAGTCACACCTTATCAGCTCCTGTGATCGGAGACATACCTACTGACCCTGTCTGACATTGGTTCCTTTAATTACAGCACTTAATTCTTTACAATATTCGCGATTATCACGTGGGATCATAATCTAGCCTTATGATTAAATAACTGTTTAATGTAAAGGATATCGATACATGGGCTTTTATAACATCAGAATCTCTGTCGAACACAACCAAGAAGTTCCCACACAGAAATACAATTTTCTTTTCAAGAACGTTTTCTAGTAGGGACGATGAAATACGTTAAAAACTTCGTTTGAGTACGTGATGAACACAGGAATTTACGAGCATTTTGACTCACTTACATAATCTGAAGGTTCATGTCCTTGATGCGTTACCTAACGGATTAGCTTTGCGACACGTAAAAGGCTAAAACAACTTTCCTTTATGGTCAAAGACTCCAGTCGGATAGAAGTCCCCATCATAGGATTCCCAATCGATTAAATAAAATATGGAAGCCGTGTGGACCAGTCGTTTGGCTAACGTGAAAGATGCCATGTACAGTACAGTTGTACGGCAGTACACTAGGGTTGCCCTTGAGTAAATAACTTGTGATTCATCACCTATCATTTACTGATGTCATAAGTACATTTTTTTATATTCATTCAAAACAACTGTATGCATTCCTTTGATACGGGTGACTTCAAATTTGTGTGAAACTTCAATTAGTCTGACACTAAAGCATCCATACTGGATAATCCTGAAATAGTACGGTTGTTTCATAAGGAAATGTACAGGTGTGCAGAGCGATGTTAGTAGACCAGTAAAGCGACAGGTGTTCGACCATGGTCGCGCATGAATACCCCCCCCCCCTACTTAATGGTTCTGTTTCCTAAATAAACTCCAGCCGTCCCTACTATTTACTGGGGTCAGATGTACGGAAAATCATTCCACTTCATAAATAGTTTATTCAACAGTACAAACTTTATTGTATCCTATTTTTCTTTCGTTACTGCTTATTCTGCAAAGTATTAGTCCTCTTGAACAATAGAATGTTTAAAGATCTAACCCATTACACTAGTCTCTATGAACGTTCTGATTAAAATAAATCAGAAGTCCCCAGAATCGTGTACCATGATCAGGTATCATGTTGCTCAATGGCTGGGAATCGGTCGGTCTGCAGGACCCCTGGCACACGGTTGGTAAAGCACTTACCTCATAATAACTTTGTTCCCTTCTCGAATCACCTCTTTAAAAAAGCTTAACTTTGTTCCCCTCTCGAAGCACCTCTTTAAAATGCTAACTTCATAAGTCGGTTTTGGTGATATCAGATTCGGGTTACTTCTGATTCTTTAATATGAACAGCAATCTAAAAAAAAAAAAAAAAAAAAAAAAAAAAAAAGGTTGTGTAGTACTAATTCTCTATAAAAGTTTAAGATTCGGTCGACCATTCAGCGGCAGTAGGCATGCACAAACATTTCTCAATGAAGTTCCCTGCGATTCGATTAACTATAACGGGTTGCAGTCTCAGTTATCCTTAACACCAGAACTTCGAAGGTCTTAGGATTCTTCGGTTCGAGGATGAAGATTGACGTTGATGGCCTTAATGACCCTTAACATTTATTTGATGGGCCTAAAGCCCAGTCAACCAATTATGCAACTGATTAAGTAATAGTGTTGGGAGATATAAATGCATTAGTTTAAAATGTAACTGCGAGGTTTGGTGTAAACAATGCAAGTGAAAATGAACAGCTTGTCAAATTGTGCCGAAAAAGGACTGATGACAGAATATACGAGTATGTTTGAGTGGCGTTAAGAGTGAATGGGCATTATTGGATTACATACCAAAACTGATAAGAGTGCAATGCCGAGACTGTTGTGATGTCTGGTCACCTTTTGGTGAAGAGAGGGGGAAAGTTTGTAGTGTCTCCAGGAAACGAGGTAATGACATGGGTCCAGGTGAGTCAGTGAGCCTGGAAGAAGCTGGTGTTGTGTGAAGATACTACGAATAACTTGGAAAGATGAGAGTAGTGAACACATTTGGGCTACAGTGAGGGGAGTAAATGTGATAGTAGCATCAGGCAAAGGTGATGAGATGGCATGACTATTCTGAAGAGGACTGCCGAATGTTAGATGATTGGGTGGCAAATGTGGTGTGTATGGGACGTTGGGTTATGCAGAAGAAAATTCTGGCGAATGGCATGACGAAAAGAGAAGAGGGTGGTGAATGCTTAGTGTACGATGAAGTGTGACAAAGCACCTGGAGTGGATGAGATTTCAAGTAAATTTCTTAAGGGAGCAAGTGTTATCGATTAGGGAGTTACAATATTCAGAGTACGTATGGCTCAAGACGAATTAAGACATTTTTTTTAAAAACGTTTGTATGGTTCAAGGTGAATTAACACAGCTAAATATTTTTTTTCGAAAGCATGTCTCAGACTTTTAATACGATCAATATCCCAACGGACACCAAATGAACAAAGTTGGTTATCAAAGCTTCACACCTATCCAAAAGGATACAGCATGGCTTACAATAAAATTCTAACATATTACTGAAAGCACCCAGAATTCTACATATCCCTTAAAGCCTATATAGTGATTCAGAATTAATATTCATGCCTATGTTCGCTTAGTAGGAAAGGGAGATAAAACAACTAGAGCTATCTCCTCTAGGCCTAAGAGCAATGAAATCATATCCAAAGTACGGAGAACAAACAATCCCCCCCCCCCCCCAACCTTCCCAACAACTCACAGGAGGGAGAGAGAGCATTACAAACTATTCACCCAGACCCAGATGGTTTTGGGCAGTCAAGTAAACATGAACTGACACCAAAATATACTTAACTCATATGAAAAAAAGTGAAACAAAGCAATGACAAAAGTATATGGATCCTTCACCACAATTTTCAGTACTACTCCGAGGTAAACAAAGTTTACTCCACAACACTTTAGTTTGCCCCGTTAATGTCATTCACGAATTCTTTCATTGATCATTTCTACTTGTAGGCACGAGAAACTTAGGGCTTTTCATGAACTATAAAACACCGTTAGCCCGCAACAGCAGTACTCGGAGTGACGCCTACTTTCGTACCTACTTAGAAGCCAAACAGTAAGGATTAAGTTCGACAATTCCCGTGTTCTTACGTCGACTTAACGATGTTATATATAAAATAACAAGTGGCTAGTGGCCAAGGTGAACCAATGGGTCGCTCCACCAAAAAAGATGACCTAACAGTCTCACAGATACAGACGCGACAGGTTTTTACCATTTAAAATAAACCTCCAGTTTTTACGGTAATAACGTTAACACATGCATTACCTCTGGGGATCTTTTTTTCCCTTTTAACTATCATTACTGTTCTAGTGCTTTACTGACAATATATGTGTAGGCATATTTAACAGCGATGGGAAAACTGGAAACCACTTTTCCATGTTTTCTATCTTATGCCGTTTTATACTTATTGAAGCCTTTTTTCAAACTTCTGACTTGTCTTCGTCACAAAAAGCATATGTTTATTACAATCATCACCATGGCTTAATAATGGACAGACACTAGCATTTACCAATCAATGAAGTAGCGCAAACATCCAAATACATCACATGTTATTTAGCTATTAAACTTCGCCTGTTCCTCATATCGTCCATTAAACCTTGTAAATTAAAAAAAGCTAATTCAATCTTAGCGCTAGTGCGACTATAACATATAAAAACAATCTTTTAATCTACGGATACACAATTAAAGTTTTATGATAATGGCTATGATTCGAACTGAATTCTTTGTTTCGACTCAACTGGTTGAGTTTTAAGCTGTAATTAATGCATATTCAATGACTAAGTCACATATTTACAATATATATATAAACCACGTGCAATGACAGCAATCCCAAAGTGTTTTATGCATGTTCCTTGCATGATCAATGATGCAACCCGAGTTTCAGGTTTTCCTACCCACAGGGGTTTCTTTGATAACTATGCTTTTAAAGCAGGTCCCTCGTTGATGATCCTTGACAAGAAAACCTTGAAAGGTTAACTTTACTGTCCGCATGGCACATGAAATGAATCATCGTGACCACACCTTAAATCTACCGGTAACTCGGTTTAAGGGGACGAGAAATCAATACATTGGCACACGAGCATTTCTCACTTTCTGATTCGCCTTTGCAAAGTCTGACAAACACGTTTCAATTTCATGACCATTACAAATGTTTATAGTATGCACTACACCAATACTGGCTTACTGCACAAAACCCTTTGTATTTAAGAGAGTATAATGAATGATTTTCCAAACGTTAGTCCTCGGGAAAATCCTGCATGCCTGGCAACTGGACATCAGCTGGGACCAGACCACTGACAAAGTTCCGCGCTGTCAGACAAAGACTGAGACTTTAGACGCGACACGAAGACACTATGCATTTAACTGCCACATTTTTTCGTTTCATATGACACAAAGGACCTTCCTCCACTGTACAAAGTCAAAAAACACGCACAAAATCACTCACAATTACAAAAACAGTACTTTCAACGAAGAGGTCCAAAACGTGAGTGCTCGCTTCTTCGATCTACCCGACGCACTGCGCTAACCTGTGCTCGATGAGTGGCCCCCCGCTACAGCTAGGAGTTGCCAGTTAGGTATCATAATATGTATACGATTCAATATACTTGCAGGAGTATCATGAGGTGAATATTCATTTATATGTAAATTCCAGGTAAGTAATTCTGATGCAAACAAATTCAGTAGGTCATTATGACTGATTAATGTATCAAATGTTCTTTTATCTAATAATATCGCCATTACTCGGAGTATCTTGCGCCCACTTTTAACCCCCAAAATTTGTATTGCAGCCTGTGGTATCATGTATTTGTAAGTAGATAAAGTCACATAGCCTTGATCATTGTCAAAATTACCGTAGAGTCTTCCAGCACAGTAGCCATCCTTCAAATGTGCTGCAACTGAGAAAGAGGAAAAGTCAGTGACACTTTATGGATCGATTGATGGTGTGGCCCACCAGACTTCGAATAAAAATACTGAATTCAGTTAATAACAACTTTCCCTACTTTTAAGTTCACGAACACCTTCCGATCAAAATGATATTCTCTGTCAATACATCAAGTGTACGTTGTTATTGTTAAGTAGTCCAGATAAAGGCACAATGCTTTCGTAACATAACCCTCCCCACATGGAGGACATTGCGGTTGACACCGATACACTTTACACCCACTAGGGTCTTGTGTTGCTGATACTGCTTCGTTTATAAGGCGAACAATGAAACTTATTTCGGCATAAATCCATGAACCTAGGAATGCACAAACTTCTCACGGTAATAAGACTATAAAACCTAGGTGACGTCAACCTAATCAATAGGGCGGGTTTCGTCCGTCGTGTCACCATTCCTAGATGGTGAATTCCCAACAGAACTATTCAGTATCATACTAATCACCATAAACATTTTTCAGTACATTTCCGTAACATCTATGAATTTCCCTGGATTTTGCGTTAATAGCTTCTTGTGTTTCCTTTGCGTAAGTATGTAAAATCTAGGAAATGTAGTGACTATGAGTTCTATTTTTTTCGAGAATATGGATTTTCTGCAGGTTATATAATATATAGCTGGAGCATTTTGGCATGGTTTTGGTGAGGGTGAGAATCAACCGCAGACTTTGGCCATGACGATATTGGGTATTACGCTGTACTCATTTTCTTTTCTACTCTGCAGCCTGCCGTGCTGCCGCTAAAGAAAGTCAATGTGAGAATGAAAATTCTCAGACAAAAATTCAACCAGCGAGAAATAATTGAAACCAACTACATTCGACAATTGTGTTGAAATATAGCTTTACTTTTCATTGATATTTACTAGATAGATGATTAAGATATAACATTAAGTTCATGCACTTCCACATGTATGCGCACATACATTCATTTACGAACTATAATACAAACGTTATGTTGAAAGAAATTTGATCTTAGATGTAAATTGGCGCCTACTTTTAATTCTCTTATGATTTACTTCTCCGTTTCTGATTTTCTTTATCACTTTCATTGTCACGCTTCCTCTCGATGCGGCAGTAAAGCAGTTTGCATGAAGCAGGACAATTCAGACATATCAAAGACAAGGTCTTACCTGCTGACGGAAAGTGACTTGTCTGAAAGACGATAGTAAATTAGATTACTTATATAGGTCAATGTTCCTACTATCATTCCAACATATGTCGTAAACTTCTTATTTTTCACGATTAATCACTGATATCTCAACAGGAGATATGTAGTATGATATATAACGTCATGATTCATTCATTGGAACAAACGTTTACCAATGACACATTGCCAGTCCTACCGTCCGACCCAAAGCCACACATTTCCTGGAGCAGCTGGTGAGTGTACTACGAACACTGCCATCTTACACAGTACTATTGAATTGTAGTTCACCTTAACGATAACATTATAGACTTAAAATTAGGAGGAAACTGATAATCTGTACAATCATCTCTTGGAAGTATTAAACGAAGACGTTATGAATGTAAATGACTGTTGAGTTCCAGTGAGTCAAAAGCAGTAATTGGAAACCGTATAGGGCGATGGTGCGAGGCATCGTACGAGGCCAGACCGGCCACCTCCTCTGTCGATGCCAAATATCTTGATAAATTTTTCCCTTTATAAAATTTGAAGAAGCGCCGTCTTCCCTATTCTACATGAAATAACAGTGCATTTATTCCCTTGACTATCTCATAGATCAAACACTGAAATCAAGAGGAGGTCTACCTTTTTTTTCTCTCATCGTTCCGCATTGCGCCATAAGCAAGCAAACCTTAAATTAGCGGGGTAAAAAATTACCCTTACCTGTTCATTTCGAAAATGGGACGCTCTCGGGAGGTGTGTGGCAAATGCATTTAGCTCAAAGTCAGGGTTGTTGTGCCCAAGGATGCCTAAGATATTTGTAACATAATCTGTATTTTCTTGGGGAGTTACTTCCTGCAAATTAATAGTTTTACAATGAATTAATCCACGACACTAAGATGAAATTCTTAACGTAGAACAGGTCCTATATGCTGGCTGAGGCCGATCGGGAAGTTGGAGGACCTGTATATTGATCAGGCACCAGAGGTTCATGACGTCATGGACGTACAGTGGGGAGTGGGGAGGGTGTGGGGGCGGGACCGGTAGAGTTTGGGCACCAGTAAGCTAGCCAACCAGCTCACCAGTATGGTCCTGGCACCGGTAAGTCAGCACTTGGGCCGGATATCCTGGGGGTCGGAGACTTTTCTGACCTGGTTTTACCCTCTTCTACCAGTTTACTAACACTCGCTCTTATGTACTTACTCGCTAGATTTCTCTACATCTGGTAAAATTTTCATTAGTTTCCCCTCAATGAAAGTTCCGTTTTCCTTTCTGCAGTACTACACTGTCTCCCTGTACAAAGATTAGGAATCTAGGTTATTCATTGCTGTCCTCCAGCAGATAACACAGTCGCAGATCATCATGTCTTCTATCAGCTGTCTTTTCCATATACTGTCCTCCACCTGATGGTCTTCTGTTATTTGTCTTCCCCATGTATAGCTACCCACCTTCATGTATTGCCATGAACCCTCCTTGTACTCCTAGGTACCTCCAGGTATTGCTGTTATAGTCAGTGAATCAAGGCTGATTCCTGGCCAGTCTGCGGTCTCCAGTCAGTTCGATGTCGTCCGTAGCTGGTAAATACAGTCCCTCGTCCGTCCGTCCACGTCAAACAAAGGTCCACAGCATCCGCAACTGTCGTCTACAGCCGCACGTTTATACTTAACCTCGAAGCTACGCAACTAAACCTATCAAAGCCACGCATATGAACGCACTCTTCAAAGCAAGCACTTAAACTTACCTCCTTTCGGCAGAGAGAGAGAGAGAGAGAGAGAGAGAGAGAGAGAGAGAGAGAGAGAGAGAGTACAACTTGACCGAGCGGGAAACTTGAATTGGGTACTTACTACAGTACCTGAGCAGATAAGTAAGATCTGCTGCAGCCGAACAATCAGCGCAGGATAACGCAGGAGTTGTATCAGACCACCAATCAACTTGTCAGCGACGGTAGTGACGTAATATCGAGCGAATCAGCCCATCAGTGACGTCATGACTTTATTGAATAAACCAATACACGTGTCAGCGACATCAGTGCCAGGCACTAAGCCAATCAGCGAATTTAGTGACGTCTGTGAAGTCATAAGCCGACCAATCAGTATGTCAGCGACACAGTGTCAGACAAATCAGCGCATCAGTGACATCAGAAAGATCCTCAGCCAACCAATCAGCCTGTTTATGACGTAGTGAAGCAGCATTGGGCAAATCAGTCCATCACGGATATGATGAATGATGTGAGAGTTGTACCAAGCCACAAATCAGCTTATCAGTGACGTAGCGTCAGGCCAATCAGAACGCGGCTGACGTCAGAGAAATAATGGGCTAACCAATCAGCAACGAGGCAATGCATTGTGTGACAAAACATCTTACGAGGCGTATATTACTTTCCCGACCTGGAGGACTTTAATCCTAACCCAAATGGATTTAAGAAATAAATGGCTCATTAAGCAATAACATGGAAAGCCTAGAAAAAACTATGAAGCTAGTAAATAATAATAATAATAACGATAATAATAATAATAATAATAGTAATAATAAAACAACTGGTTGACCAAGGCCCAGTTAGGAAAGACTTTTTATAACACACGCTTTAGTAATTACGAATCCTCATCTGAGGTAACATCTGGGCTATCCGGAGGTGAGGCACAGTGTGTCAGAACCAGAATCAGGCACTACATTCTGGGCTAGACGCAAAGTCCTGCAAAAGGAAGAAGAAAAAAAAAAAGATCAGCCGGGAAGAACGAAAATGTCAACAATGCCACGTACGTCTGTCTGACTGTAAGAAGGGCCGTAACAAAATGTCAACACACTTCAGGCTACTGGCGGACGGAAAGCACCGGGGCTAAGGACAAACTTCCCCTGACCCTCGAGTGTCCTGGACTAGGAATAAAAAGAAAAACTGAACGTGATTTACCAACTGAAAAGAGTTTTTCCCCCATGTGACGCCACCCGCGGCTATCCTGCCACCCCTTTCGGCACGTAACTCCCCCGTACTGTAGGTCACGGAGAGAGAGAGAGAGAGAGAGAGAGAGAGAGAGAGTCTGGCGAGGTAAAATACCGAGTCAATGTAGCACTCAAAGTTGATGTGTGTCCCGGCGTAGTATAGGCTGCAACTCAAGGTCATATTGGACAATATTGGAGTACATGTCTTCAGCCACTATCTCCGCCGCTACTGTTGCCAGGAGGGTGTGGGCTATCACAACGTGAGTACCACCGGTGATTATATACCGCCAGTTGGCCTCGAGGAGCCTTCAGTATCGCCATACTCAAGTACCGTACTTGGCCAAGTGGCGTCCTTACCTCCAGCCAAAAGGCCCGTCCCTAGCGGTCGGGTTGGTACGTTATCTTATGACGGTTGTCCGTAAAGATGGGGTAAGGAGGGTGTCTGTCCAGTGCGTGTATTCTGTCTTCGAGACGGGTGCAGACTCTCAGTCGTGCTGCTATGCCCGTAACAGTCATTGGTGTAGACTGTCAATAAGGTTTCCTATGATAGTTACAGTTCCTGACATAGTCATTCAGGTTGTACTGACAGGCATCAGTCACGGCCACAGACTGTTAACAAGTCCACAGTTACTGGCTTGGCCAGTCACAGACTTCATCAGCGGCAGACGTTCCTTACTTCTGCAAGCATACAAAGCCACCTCCAGCATTCAACTCTACTTTCAGTCCTCTCTCTCTCTCTCTCTCTCTCTCTCTCTCTCTCTCTCTCTCTCTCTCTCTCTCCACTACCTCCGGTTCCTCAAGATCCTCTCCAGACAACTCCACCTCTGTTTCTCAACTTCCTGTTGTCGCTCGAGTGCCACTTATATATCATCGCCACCACCACTCCATCGACCAGGTCCTCCTCATCGCTCTTCACTTCCGCCCAGACACATGAAGCAAGTGAAAAAAAGACGAGGATCTTGTGTTCGCCCAGGTCGACTATGGTCAGTTATCAACAATTATAGAGCAATTTCCTCCTTGACCCCCTCGTGCACGACGGTACAGCTCTTGATCACGACTAGACGACTCTTGAACACGACGGTGCGACAATTTTAGCACGACGAAAAGGCTCTTGATGACCATACGACAACACACACACACACACACACACACACACACACACACACACGTATCTCAAAATACAAAAGCAGGCAAGAAAACAATGACTGAGAAAATTCATTAATCAACACATCTCATTTTCAAGTAGATCCTTTAGACTTATAATTAGAGCTCTCCACATGGTGTAATCTGAACGCATTCCATATTTATTTCACTAGTCAATCTCATGTTTGAAGAGTCCTTGACATTCCCTCAGACCACACGGTATCTATACTGATAAAATACACACACACAAAAACTTACTGTCCTCTGATATCCGACTGAATCTAGAACTCATTTTGGAAGAACGGTTCCTCTCGTCGGAATTATTACTTCTCCCTTAACTCACCATCGATCGGAATTTAAGATACAAATCCTCATTATTATTTGACAAGGGATGGAAGATGTTTCGTCTCTGTGAGGGTGTTTACCGAAAGGATAGATCCAGCTGCAACACGCACAGATAAGGCCCACTTGCGGTACACCCGACCGCTCGGGGAATCCGTAAACAATACTGATTTCCCAGCAACGTGATGGTTGCCTTATCGAGGTTCCCTTGACCCTGGGGCCAGCTGCGTAGCCTTGAGGGAAGCAATAATAATAATAATAATAATAATAATAATAATAATAATAATAATAATAATTCATACCTAATTCTCCTCCCGCAGGAACAAATTAACAATGGTATTATTTACACATAACCGCTCTATAGCTGTCATGTTTGCTCTAACTGAAACTAGTCTACCGTCAATAGCTTCATTATCTCTCCCATATACCATAATAATAATAATAATAATAATAATAATAATAATAATAATAATAATAATGATAATAATAATAATCAAAAGTAATCAGTGAAAAGTACGATGAGGCATCCTGACAACATTATTCACCAACACGACATTTCAGAAAACGATCCTCATTGGTCCATCTTCTATCGTATAGTAACTCCTACTGGTCGACATGTTTCCCAACGGACGCGACCAACGGAATTTATTCCTGAAGATTTGTGGTACACCTGTGTCACGGTGAGACGTCTGGGTTGATGGATTTCTTGAGGGGACATGAGGGCAAGTGAAAACATGCGCAAGGATTTTTAGTATATATCGATATTATATTGGTCAGTTATCAGGATGTGAGAGAAATTTGCTTCTCGGTGCAAGGGTTACAGCCGTGGATCAGATGAGATCCGATGTTCTAGAGTGGCAGGGCTTGATGACGGTGCGGACAATTTAGTCGGACGGAAAAGGGCGGTGATGGACCAGTGGACTAAACGACAGACATTGACAGGTGATCTCAAGTTAATACAGGGCAGAAAACCTGGTGCTGGATTCATTGAGGCGCATGCTCATGTGCTAAGTTAGTCTGGGACTTTGATGAGAGTTGATGGTGTGATTGGAACGCTCCGTATTTGTTTCACTAGTATGATGTTGAAAGTCCTTGGAGTCTAGCACGTATCTATACTGATAAAACAACTGGAAAGAATGTCTTTGTACTGTCTCTGATCCGAGCGGCTAGAACCATTTTGGAAGGACGGTTCTAGGTCGGGAATATTACGTGGCGATAATTCCATGCGATCGGAATTAAGTGCAAATCTCATAAATTATTTGACAAGGCAATGAAGGTTTGTTTGGGAGGGTTTCCAAAATTGTATCAGGTTGCGAGCGAGGCATGGAAGGCTTGCGGGAGACCGACGCTCGGGAATCGAAAATATGGATTACTAGTGGTGGATGGTTTGCTTATCGAGTTACCCTAACGTGGGGCAGAGTGCTGCTGAGAAAAGATAATAATAGAAGAATAAAAGGATTTAATATAAGTGTTTGCACCTATTTACCGCAGGAACAAATTAACAAGGTATATTTACCAAACGTCTATAGTGTCATGTTTGGTCAACAGAAAGAGTAACCAATAGCTGGCAAATCTTCATATAAAAAATATATATATGTAATGAGATAAAATCAAGGTAAATGAATGATGAAAATAAGTCAATTGAGGATGTGAATAAGGTGAGGATCTGTCATATTATCAACATCTGAACGCATTTCGGGTAACCTCATTGGTACCACTTATGTATAGTAATCCTATGGTCGTGATGTTCCAACGCCCACAACTGGTAATTGTCGGAGTTGTTGGTACCTCTGTTGTCACTTGGGACGTCGGATTGAGCGGCGACATGAGGGAAACAGCTGTAAGCAAAAAAAAAGCGCTAACAAGGATATTTTTAATATATTATATTTTATGAGAATAAATATATATATATATATATATATATATATATATATATTGTATCGCTATATATATTTAGTGGTCGCAGACATTCCTATGGCTGGTATGACCAATCGCTTTATACTCATTCGTTTTTTCTTTAGTCTATATCTTCTGTCATCTCTGCTAGATAAAAACCTCGCACATGAAAATAACCATACAGCCTGATAATCACCTATGCATTGTTTCAATGCCTGTAAGTGTTCACGTGAAACATGATTTCTTCGTTTTCGTTCTAAATTTGCACACTTGACACCATCGTACTCCCTTCCCACCATCTTCACACGCTACCTACTTCAGGAGTATATGACTAATTACCCAGGAATTCTACCTCGCAAATACTTTGATTCTCAGCCCTGAACAACTGTAGCGGTGTGATCAATTAGCTCCTCCAAGCCCTTATGAAGGTCGGATCAAAAGCCTGGGGGTCGTGTCGTCACGTTCAAGGGTCGTATCTTCACATCAATATGGTCGTAATAAAGGATCGTGTCGAGGTGCCAGAGAGGTTAAAGAACATATCAAAACCGGCAACTTGTTCCATAACACTTGGCTTCTGACATTTTGCTCCGACATTTGCCCTTTGATCTGTGGCTTTTGGGCGAGTCTGTCCCGGACGGGGCTGAACATCGTGAGATATCCGGCGAAGTGATCGATTCATTTGGTTACATTTGCTATAGCTCGTTTGATTATCTTATTTCTTAATCTACCAGTTTGTAGGGATTCTATTTTTCATCATTTTTGTTATGCCATCTTTTTTTTTTTATATACCCTCTTTCTCTAGGCAGACTGCCGGAATACCGTGGCATTTATTCTTATCGGATATTGCCCCAGTAAGTGATTAATCTCGCATCCAGACACTAAATTACTCCCAGGGTTCTTCTATTACTGCCGGAGTCCACAGTCTATATGATTTTTTGAGGGGGTACGTCTGAGGAGGAGCCGTCGCTTGGGTTGGTTGGTGGAGTACTGCCCTACACGGGGGAGGCGACTTTTTACAACAATGGTACTGGTAAATTCCCTCTTATTCCTGCTCGTCATAGTCTCCTTTTCTTTTTTCCTTACCTGCAGAGACTTTATTGCTTTTTATCAGAATTTAATTAAAATTAGCATATAATGTCATTACAACTCGTCTTATTTGTTTTATTATATATATATATATATATATATATATATATATATATATATATATATATATATATATATATATATATATATTCTGTACTGTGAGCACGTCGCCCACCTTACACCTGGGACTGGAGAACGACAATTACCTCAGCAGTTCAACTCGACTATTTCTATCCGGCGCGCAAGATGAGTTTCCCAGAGGCCCGGCTGTCGTGGGTCCTCTGTCACGGTGCACACCCATCGTCCAATGGACACGGCGCCGTGCGTGTCTTTCCTGCTGTACGTGTCCCCCAGCAGACATGTGTCCCATCCGTCATCCGCCGCGTGCCCCCTCCACCCAGCACGTGTCCTCTCCACCCGGCACGTGGTGTCATGCAGCATACATGCACGTGACCTTCGTCCGCCGTGCAAACACTAGGGTACACGTCCCTCTGCTGGCACGTCTCGCCTCACCACCAGGTACGTGTCCTTCATGGTACAAATGCGGGGCCCGAGGGGTACGTGTACCTTGCTAGATAATGTTCCCGATGGTACTGTTGTCCACTGGTTCATGGCAGCGCCACGGGCGGGGCTCTTCCTCCGAACTGCTCTCCCTAAACACAAACGAACGTACATAGGTAAATACCCGTTTGAATAGTACGAGGGAGGGACGAAGAGCTCAACACACGTGGGGGGGGGGGGGTGTTCCCATCTCTTGAACTCTACCATCAAGCAGACTTTTGAACGCTCGTGCAGTGTCCATATTCACCATAACCTTTCTTAAGCCATTCCAACCCTCACACCACACCAATATACGACACTAGTACTTGTGTGTGTGTGTGTGTGTGTGTGAGAGAGAGAGAGAGAGAGAGAGAGAGAGAGAGAGAGAGAGAGAGAGAGAGAGAGAGAGAGAGAGAGAGAGAGAGAGAGAGAGAGAGAGAGAGAGTTTATTTACCTGTTTGTCCCCACGAGTACTGAGCAGCACCAGTAACACCCCGTCCTTCAGAAGTGCGCAGGAACCATGTCCTTGACTGAGTGAGTTGGTTTTGGCGGTCAGTCTTGTTTTGAAAACATTCAGAGGCCTTACACAAACTGCAACCAGATTTAATAAGCTCCAAGTGCAGTCATTCTATAACAATATTTCGTAACATCTCACAGTTTCGTTTTCAAATTGCCACTTATGCGTCCAAGTCCCCTTAACACCAGCTTTAAAATCCCTATCCACATCACATAGTGTGTTGAGACATTGCATAAGTAATAAGATCTTGTTTCACTTATAGTCTTGAGAAAGTATAGTATCTTGAATGTCTTCACGCACCCCATGTTGGACCTGCCAACCTATGCATCATCCAAGTTAAACTTGTCTTTATATTTATCTAAAGGTGTATGTGTGTAACTGCTTACTGATGTACTAAGGGACCCTATCTCTTAATCACACACATCGAACACTACAGTGGCTGTCAAGCTCCCTTCCCCGGCTCAAGTTGGTCTTTTCAATTCCCTTCCTCACAGTCACGTGGGTAGCATTCAGTCGACACACACGCACTCTCCCCATCTCTTGATTCCACCGGCAAATTTGTAAACAGACTTTCTACTTCGTAAAATGCGAGTTGTGCTTCAGAGCGAGTACTCCAAACTATGCCAACAGACTTGCTGTTAGACTTGAGAGAGTACTGGGCAGGGATGTACGGAGATGCGACCTCATTAAACGACTCTGGCCAATTAATATGTGCACGTAGTCACTTGTGAGGTGACTGGCCGGATTGGATAGCATGGCCTCATGCGTGCTAACATTACCAGAGGTGAAGATTCTCCTCTGCTGGCCCGCAGCTGCGTTGGCTGCTTGTGATGACACTGTTGACTTAAATCGTCAGTTTCTGTTCCATTCCACGTAATCGCTTTCCATTTCGTGGTGTCAGTTAAGATCGTGTTGGATTCTCCTATATGCATCACTACACACACGAGATAGATGTTCGACTTTTCAGTTCGTTATCAGTTCCTTTGTATCTCTTGTGTGAGGAGATTACTAGAAACTACGACGTTAGTTTTGTGGTTTCTATACGAAGGTGTTGTTTTTTTGTAGATCTAGACTTGATGTGACTTTCCCTTGTTCACACGGTCGATGTCTTGAGTCATGTAGTAATTCCGGTTCAGGTTCGCTCTTAGTTTTATTACACATAGATTGGAGATGAGAGTTAAGTCTCAGATTTATAAATGTGTTCAGAGGAAAGTTGGTGTCTTTGTGTTGGACTGGCTGTGGCTCTGGGCTGCCTTGCCCGGGACTCGAATACGGGTCCATCAGACTGAAGTGTCGCAACGCTAGCTGCTACACCACGAACGGTGTATGATTAGTATTAGTTTGTTACGGGTAGGGAGTTTTACATTCTTGTTGCCACGTCTCTTAAGATTGTATAAAGGTCCTATGTTTATACTCCTATGTCTGTACACACACACACCTAAGTCTAAGCCAAGTATCCATTTATCAATTAGCCCTAAAGGAAGGATGAATAGCTGGGACTGGCTGCAGGCCGGCTGCCAAGACCAAGATTCGAACCCATGCGGGACCGTGTGTGTGTGTGTGTGTGTGTGTGTGATTTAAAATACTGTCCACCTCCCACACCCCGGAAATGGCGCAAAAGAGATCAACAAACTTATCTAATCGCATTATCGCTGACAACACAGTGTTCCCATCCGTCTAGCTCCACTATCCTGTCTCTACCTGCTTAAAGTAGAAAAGTACATGCGAAAGTAACAGAACAAATGAGCTGATGGTCTTAACCAATGTTGTCTGCTGGGGAACAGACTGTACTTAGAAAGGACACAACAGAAGACCTGATGGTATGTGACGAAGTTATCTGCTGGGTGATGGTAACAGTATCCTTAAATTCCTAATATATATATGTGTGTGTGTGTATATATATATATATATATATATATATATATATATATATATATATATGCTGATAACCTCGTATAGGGAATCATCTCGGCTGTTACCAATGGTCTCGTCAGATGATCCTAGGAAGTATAGAATGTTTCGAATACCTTCCTTAATACCAGAAACTTCTCTTTGGTTCTCAGGTGTTCCTTCCTTCATCCACCCGAACATATAGGGTGTTCCTTCTTTTATCTAACACAACAGGTGATGCTTCTTTCAATCCGTGCAAACATCTCGGGTGTTCCTTCTCTCATTAAACAGAACATATCACGCATTTTGCGATGCAAACGTGAAGAAAACCCTACGACACACATATCTCTTCCCTAGTATTATTTAGGGGTAAGAGAAAAGATCTGCTTTTCCCCAACGATGAACACTGGCAACACTGCGCGCCAGTTGACTTGCCATGCGCGCTTCTCATGCGCAATGGGGCACACATGAAGAGCGACGCATCACTTAATCGTCAGCGTTAAACACAGATCTCATGAACCAAACTTTCACCCACAGGGCACCTGGCCACTTCATGCGACGCAAGTTTTTGTTCAGCAAGTCTTTAGCTTTCTAATGACAAGTCTGTTGCTTTCTTAAATGTTCTTAGCTTTATCATCATTTTTTCAGCGAGTTTTGTTCAGTGTTATTAGCCTTATCAGTATGTTACCATGCCCTTTAGCTTTCTTGGCATGTCTTTTCAAGATATTCTTTGAAGTTCAATGCCTGATCATTAAATTCTTGGGATGAAATTTTTTTTATATCTAACAAAGTTAGGCGTTCGACTTTGTTGTGGCAAGGAGGGCTAGGTTAGGACCTGAGCTTACAGGGTGAAGTTCCTGAGGCTTTCTGATCCGCTGGGATGAGCGGCGGGTAGCGATGTGTGGAGGTCTGGCCCTTGATGCTGAGGGCTGGCAATGTGTTGGGGTCGGTATAGCCCTTGAATATGAGGGCTGGCAATATGTGTGTTCGTTCAGCGTCGATCCTCAAGAATGCTCTGGCAGAAGACTTGGCGTGTTGACTATGAGAATATTTAAACACCAGATTCTCCACAGTTAAGCGCGAGGAAAGTAGAGTGCATCGTGCATCCATTTTGATAACTACAGTAAATGGAGCACATTCTTTTACCCTACCGTATACTTAAACCACGTAAGCACGACAGATATAATGGTGTGGCTTGATCCTTAAAGTCCAGGGAAAAAAAAAAAAAAAACAGCATGGCTATCATACCCTAGGGCTGTGCCGTCGTATTCAAGGGGTTAATATCTATGTATGGCTGTTGGTCACCATTTTTTTTCCCCCAGAGAGAGAGAGAGAGAGAGAGAGAGAGAGAGAGAGAGAGAGAGAGAGAGAGAGAGACTCCCGACGATATATATACACCTATACCTACAAAATTTAATCCGTGAGCACTGTGCACATCCTTCGAACCAAGCCCAACACATTACCTCAAATTCCCCCTGCCTTACGTGCATTAAAAGAGAAAAATCAATACACGTGCTATACAGACGAACGATACGATCAAGTCATTACCTTCCACATCAGCCATGCCTCGCGATGAAATCTTTTCGCAGGTGCTAAAAGGTAAGTACTCTGTCATATATATATATATATATATATATATATATATATATATATATATATATATATATATATAAGACGCACCACGTACAGCGTAGCTGAGCAGTACCGCTGCCAGAGTACATGCTGGTGTGTGTGACTGGGAGGATGACAGTCCCACCTTTGTGGCTGTGGGTTGGGCAAGGGATGTACCATGAGTAAGGCCATGACAGCAGGAGAGTGCCTGTCGCTAAGTGCGCTTATGCGTGATAGACTGCGCTTATGAGGGTGTGTATGTGTGATCACTACTGGCGCTTACTGTTTGTGGGAGAGAGTTTCACATATGCGTCCTCCCGTCTCTTCACTCTCTACATATGAAATGTCTTTACCCCTACGCGTACACACACACACACACACACACACACACACACACACACACACACAAAATTTCTAAATCATATTAAGATTTTTGGGAAAAATTCCTTTCAAATGAATATTCATATTTGAATTACGAAAAAGTGGAAAAGTATAACCGAAGTCTCACCATTGCCTTGACCACTTTACGGCACACAACTTGACGCGTCAATACATCCAATGAAATGTGACTAATCTTATCAAAGACAAGATTACCAGAGAGTAGGTCATCTATGTATTTCCATTCTCTTAACAGAGACGGCCTTCATATATATATATATATATATATATATATATATATATATATATATATATATATATATATATATATATATATATACACACATATATAAATTTTCATTTTTTTTTTTTATACTTTGTCGAATACACTCTCCATATACTGAAATTTAAATGTCTAAAAGACGGCTTAAAAAGTGACCGTGATCTTGCATATGCCAGACTTGCTCTAAAGCAGATATAATTTGACCATGAACTCGATCGCAAAGCCATGATGTACGCATCAAATTAGAGTTCTCATCATAATGAGTACAGCACACCCGTGTGTGTGTGTGTGTGTGTGTGTGTGTGTGCTGAACCAGTCGTAATGTGGAAAAACCACTGTATTGGAAGGTCACATTCAGGAAGCCACGTTTTCTCAAAACACCAACATATTAATACCAGTTTCATTAATGGTGCAATATCGTTATTAATGAGATAAGAATGCTTAAATGAAAAAAAATAGAAAAGTAATACGAGACGGAAAACAAAAATCGAAACTGCTAATAAGGATGCTTTATGACGATTCTTGAAACTTTAGTTTCCATCTGTTCACTCGTTATATACATAACGAGACAAGGATCTGATTCACGCAACATGAAACTTCACATCGAGAGGAAGACAGCACGTCACAGGCCACCCAGTGATGTATAAAAATATGAAGTTCTTAGTTGCGCCACGAATGTCGTGTTGTGTAAACCATAGAAAAGGACGATCAGCTCTTTCCAGGTGTTTCCCGTTACGTAATGCTGATATGGATGATCTACGTATTTGCAAGACCTGACAATATTGACGAGGCGAGAAGTTCGGCTTGGTAAGCTTACCACCTTTCCGCCAGGGATAATGTTCTTCCTGCCGCCGACCCGCCCACCCTCACACTGGGCCACGGCCGTGCACACACCAAGCCGTCCAAAAAAAAAAAAAACAAGACGTACACAAATCACATACACGCCAATACACATGTAGTACAACAAACACCTACACAAACACATCAACATTTACTCCCTTTTAAGTCATATGCTACAGGCGTGTACACCCACATCAAGACTTGTATACCCAAACACTTTCATTAGCAAAGATCACGCTACACCATGACAGACGCCCACTCACCCACATTTATAAAACCTTCATGATTTACGGCACCAAGTACCCACGTTCTCTGATGTAAGGTTAGAGTAGGAAACACGTGCGTAATGACTTATTTGTTCTGTACGTGGAGTGAGTTTGACAAACTTGCGGGGCTCCATCATTTTAACATTCTTTTTTCATCATACAGCTACTTCAATTTCTGTGCGGTTTGTGTGTGTGTTAGTGTGTCGCCCAAATGAAGACAATCTACGAAGAGCATCGAGCATCTAAAGGAGTTAATGACAAAGCGGATATAGGTAACTCGACTGTAGAGAGAGAGAGAGAGAGAGAGAGAGAGAGAAGAGAGAGAGAGAGAGAGAGAGAGAGAGAGAGAGAGAGAGAGAGAGAGAGAGAGAGAGAGAGAGAGAGAGAGAGAGAATCTTAATCACAAGAAACATTCTTCTTTGTTGCACCCATAGCCTTGCGAGTTCGGCGGTGTGGGGTGGGGCTCCGCGTTGAGTGGGTGGATAAGGTGTTGAGTCACGAGGAAGCACATGCTGAATCACATCGTTGGCTACCAGTACCCTCCACTTGCTTCCATCAGGAATCTTCTGTTACCGTTTTCTTTTGAACAGTTTAACCATAGATTATTTCCTGTTTGAAAGTTTTTTTTTATTACTATTTGTTTTCTGAGCACTCGTGATATATATATATATATATATATATATATATATATATATATATATATATATATATATATATATATGTATATATATATATATATATATATATATATATATATATATATATATATATATATATATATATATATGTATATATATATATATATATATATATATATATATATATATATATATATATATATATATATATATATGACGAGCTAATACTGTTGAGTGAGATTGTCATTCACAACACATCAGTTCCTTAACCTTCCCACTAACAAAAGAGGTGCACCTTCCTCAGTTGGCATTAGCAAGACTCGAACCCTGGCTTACATCACACTGGTTTGAGAGCGTTTGTGTTGAGGGGGGGTGGGGGGAAGGAGGGAGGGGAATGTCACACCCACACAGTTCCGGTTCATCAAGGCTGCTGGTGGGGGTCATCGTCTGGCCCCGACCCCCCGCTTGGTGCAGCTTTAGGATGGTGTGCATAGTGACAGCACGTGGAGCAAGCGTGGTGTGGCGTGGGGGTGAGTGACTGTAGCGTGGCGAGGCCATGAGAGGACGAGGCTTTGGGGGCGGAGTCCTCCTGCCTCCTGGACTTGATGAGTCATGTCTCGTTCGAACAACACACCGCCAACGCTACCACAAACAGCGCCAGCCACCACCACCACTAATACCACATAATTAAACAAATACTTAATAAATAAAACAAATAAATTAATCAATACATAAAACATGAATAATGTTATGATATGTACGACTTTCAATTTGTTTCTCTGCAATCTAGCAGATTATAAATATTACGTCAGCAGCCGGCGGCTGAAGTCAGTCTAAAATATTTTCCACTCAATATTTGGTATACTGCATTGATGCCGATATGCCGTTATCTACACAATATGTGTTTGTTTGTCAGCTATTTTCATGCCACCTGATACGCCTGAGGGAGTGGTAGGTGGGGTGGGGGCCTTGTGCGATAGTGTCGTCTCCACTTGTACAAAAGTTGGAATTTCAGACACTTATCACTGTCCTCCAGCAGATAACTCGTGTCACAGATCATCGGGTCTTGAGTAAGCTGGCTTTCCCATATACCACCACCACCAGAACAAACACCACCATTCACTATTAACCGCCACGAACACACGCCACACTGCACCTGACCCTAGTTCCCGGAACACTTGATAGCACCTTACTACGATGTTTTACGACACGCCACGCGAAGTCTGCCACCTTCCAGCAAAGAAATCTTAAAATCACAATTCCACATGAGGCAAGATCCCCATGAGGGTTGACCGGGAGAGCCAAACGGACGGTCATTCAACCGACAATTATCAGTAATACTTCTATAACAAAAAATAACTAAAAAAATAATTAGTGCATCAAAGAAGAAATCCTCAACTGTTCATCTCACCTTTATCAGTAACGGCATTGGGGTACACCCACATTATGATCAATTAAGCACTTCGTAAGCTAATCTACTCTTATTATCATTAATCAATCACTTTGTCCCACTTTCAGAGCAAGTGTCTGGTCCCGAAATTTTCTATTGCTTATCAAGTCGTGACTTTAATCAACCAACCTGAGAGTAAATATTTCTATCCTTTGTGGTTTTTCCTTAAAGTCAAACACGTACGTACATATGATCACTTATCAGATAATACCAAGAACTTATCTACAATAACAAGATCCTAGCTACCACGAAGGGAAATCCAGTTATAATTAGCTATCTCGTACGTTGATATGATGTTTGCCTATTCTTTTTCACCTAACCTTAGAGGCAGCTGCCGTCTGGAGGTGCTAGTAACAAGAACACAAAAATTCTCTCTCTCTCTCTCTCTCTCTCTCTCTCTCTCTCTCTCTCTCTCTCCACCACATCAGGAGACTCATGTTCTCGTAACAAATAAGTGCAAGGTCAACATCATTATCATGTCCTGTGTTACACTGACGCTTCATACACGGTGGTACACTTTGCCTTTCTGTCATCCCTTTTGGTGTTTTGCTGCCATGAGAGCTAGGCCAGATATTAATGAGTAAAATGGGACACAAATCATGCTACAGACGTGAACGGAATAAATTGTTCATTGTATACAAATGAGTTATATCATGTATCTAAAATGTCCTTTTTTTTTTTTTTTTAGCTAAAGTTCACGGTTCAAAATAAGGCATCAAATCAGAAAGTGGAAGCATTATTAGTTTCATTACAATTCTTATCGATTATCATTCTGCGATTCGCCATACATGGTGAACTTATTAAAAAACCTTAACAGGGGAAATATTAAAAAGTTCTTCGTGCTTATGGAAGAAATGGCTGTGAATAAACGCAGAAGCAGCAGATACAGCGATACCAGAGGGAATCAGTAATACGGTAAAGATAAGTCTGAGAAAATTCTTTTGTACGAATTATATCCTTAATATTTTGGCGATGAAAAAAAATCACATCAAACCCCAAGCTACTCTAGAAACACCACCAGCGTGTCATAAATCTCTAGTGTGTATAACTACAAACAGGGAGTTGAGAACAGTTAATCGGTCGGTTACATGTGTATACCAATGTCCCCACAAGCAATCGTGCGTGAAAAAAAAAAAAAAAAAAAACAGGACGATATTGACGGACATTAAAAGGTCCCGTGCGTACGGTGGGCCACACATTTCGCAATATTCGTTGTTTTTCTTCTTGATCTCTTACAATTCCTCGTTATTAACACGATCCTGAAGTTACCAATCCATAACAAACTGTAAATCGACAATCACTTAATATCACTCCAAGCAAACAGGCATTATTGTCTATGATCGACAGGCCATTACTAGTCTACTACTGTTAATCCCAAATTCATCTTTGTCCCTCTTGAAAATCAATTATCATATCGACCTATCCTCATAAATATAAAAATAGATTGCAGGATTATTAATACTTAACAATGTTGCAGTATTTAAGTTTTCAAAAAGGAGATATTTGGCTAATATTTCTGCTTTGTCTTATTTTTTTTTTTTTTGTCTCAAATACAATGAAGAAGTAACTTCAAAAATCTAAAAAAAATTTAAATTTTTGTTGACATTATTCATCAGTAAAAAAAATACATGTAAAAATTTCATGTTTAATCGTTGACAGTTACAAATCCCAAGTGTCCAAAATTTAATATATACCTTACATACTGAAGGATAAAGAAAATGCTAATTTACATCAAAAATCATATAGTTACAAGAAATCGTTGACTGAAACCGATTAAAGCAAACGATTGCTTAGTCGTTTCTGACTCATGTATTTTAAGAAATATTTTGAACACAAGACTGTAACGTGATAGTCATGGCGGTGCATATCAAAGCAACTTATATGCAATAATTCGTGCGGAACCTGGTCACCTGCTGGCCCATTGTGGCTCCTGATACCAGTGGTTTTAAAACCAAACAACACAGATTAATCTTACGGTGTTTGGAATCTAATTTGAGAGCCATACACTAAGTAACAAATATCAATTTACATAAAGACAAATATAAGTGTACGATGTTCATACACACATGCAAATAATGACACATACCGAACACACAAAAACCAACTCAAAACACCTACGTGACTCAAAAATACAAGTGCACACAGAGACTCAGCAGGCAAGCACACAGCAACACCCCAGGTCCAGGTGGCTGGATATATAACGCTTCGGATATCGTTCTTGATTGTTGACAGACGGACGGACTAGTTTTAGGAGCGGAAGAATACATGACTGAGGGTTTACAGTGGAGGGTTCTAGAGACTGCGATAAGGAGATAATGTAAGAAATCGAAGAATAACAGAGCCTCAAAATTCAACCGGTGTGTTGTATAGCTAATAACATATGCTGGTTTTGGTTGGTTGGTTGGTTGGTCGGTCGGTTGGTTATTTGGGGCTTTAAACGTATCGATAACCAAGATCATCAACAACAAGGTTGCCGGCCTCACTTATAACCACCAACCGAAAAGTCTTGAACACCTTCAACTGTCCAGGATGATTCCAAGTAAGGTACTACACGCTCTTAGCGCACACATATGGCTTCGCTGTATGATCAGAGTCGACTTAATGATACTATAAATGCTTACTGACATGTCTAGTGTAGTATGTATGCAATAACGAACGGTTAATCACTAGAGAAAACACTGGTGACTTAAGAGAGTTGAGGTTCACCTTATGAGATCAGCATGACGTCTTCAAGTGTGAAAATGGAGGACAAAAAACAAATTCTGTTCGAGGTGTAGGCAGACTCGACCGCAGCTCAGGTCACCCTCAGCACCCCACGTCCAGCCGACTTGCCGGGGAAAAGGACTCTACTGACAACAACACTAATTTGCTTCGGATCTCCTCTGTACTGCAATGGGAACAAAGACCATGCGGTGGCAGGTGGCCTAGCACTATCATATCACACGCGCGGCACACAGGCTCTGGCTCATCGTGACTGAGCACTGCTCACCACCCATCCCGTGTTCCGCCTCAGCAGGTTGGGATTATTATCATCACACCGAAGGAATCTTGTAATCAGTGGCTGACTGGAAGTCCTGATGATGACTGATATGCAACATGCGAACCACAATTGATTTACAATAGAAATGAGTGGCGGGAGAGTCGTGTGTGTGTGTGTGTGTGTACATATATATATATATATATATATATATATATATATATATATATATATATATATATATATATATATATATATATATATCTGTCCATCCAGCGGTCTTGATGGCCAGAGAGCAGTACATTGCCCATTTACACAAGTAAATAAACCAATTGAAAGGACACAAGACATATTCTGGTTAAGATTTGACGTGTGAGAGTTCACAAAAAAAAGAAAAAGAACTTTTAAGGTCGCTAACCTGAGCGAAAACTCGTAAGATGAGATAACGGACAAAAATGAAACTACTCAGTCTTCACCGTAAATCTATTCACACAATAAGATGGATGCTCCTTGTCTGAGCGATCACGTTCAGTAGTGAATCTTGCGTTATATTTCATAGAGATTTGAATTACATTTTTTTTTTTGTGTGTGTAGGGGGGAAAGGTGATCCAGTAAAGCCACACACAGAATTACTGTTCTATTTTAAGCTCTAACGATTTGGCTACTGCAGGTATGACGTCACAGTAGGCGGGGCGAGTGCCTCCGTGGTTACGTCATCGTCAGCCACGAGGGAGGAGGACCAGTGGGACGCGTCGGCCGGGGTGATGAAGGTGACATTGTTCACATCAGGGGAAGGCACTTAACACAGGATACTGATGACTGATTGAATTTCTATTCAATTCAGCCATGTGTGTGTGTGTGTGTGTGTTTGTGTGTGTGTGTGTGTGTGTTACCGTACTCCGCCTGATTTCGGTTACACAGCGAGTGAAAATCTAGATTTATTTACAACAGGTCGCACGAGTACGTATGTGTTCCTCAGTGTACTGTATGAGGTGGAGCGACTGTATGTTTGTGGACCGAGAGCCTGCAGCCCCACGCGTGTCCGTGAAGCAGAAAGGACATCTATCTACCTGGGTCGATGGAGTGGCTGAGAGAGAGAGAGAGAGAGAGAGAGAGAGAGAGAGAGAGAGAGAGAGAGAGAGAGAGAGAGAGAGTATGGCTATATGTAAATATGTTATTATCAACTTGTACATATGAGGAGGGAGCTTTACACTCTTAGGGGACCCCCATCGCTATCCCACCTTCATATTTCTTTCAAAAAGGCTTACTTTTTTTTTTTTCGTATCATCTTCGTAGTTACCTCACCTGTGTTCAGCGTGTTCACTGCTCCTGTTGTAGGAGGGTTCCCTCACATACCCCCCTCCCCTTCCAACAGCGATCTCGCCTTCCTGTTTATTCGTTTTAAAGATATTACAGATGCTTTATCATGTCTCCCACTATCCTCCTTTCCTCCAGCGTAGCCACAACAAGGACTTCTCTCCTACTTTTCATAACTCATTTCACTCAGTTCTGGCACAGTTTTCGTTGCATTCCTTTGGACCTTCTCCAGCAGTTGTATGAGCAACCTAAAGTTAGCGAAGCAGGTTAGGGTCTTGGAAGCTTATTTCAACGAATACACGTCATAAATACCTTCTCGAACATCTTCCTCTCCATGCAGTGATATATATATATATATATATATATATATATATATATATATATATATATATATATATATATATATACGTATATTGGAAAGGATCACAATTTTGCGCGTGATCAAGACATTCCTATGAGTCAACGTGGACTCATAGGAATATATATATATATATATATATATATATATATATATATATATATATATATATATATATATATGATCATATTCACGTGAAGTGTTCGGCGTGGCGTCAGGTCAAACTCCCAGGCCACTTCATATCATGCTTCTCGTGTCTTCCTCCAGCTGTGAGGCACCTGGTGGATGGCTGGGGTCGGGCCAGATGGGACGATGAACCGACTTTCGGCAGCCTTGCTAACGTTGACGCCATGAGAACCGTCGACGGGGCGATCCTTGAACGCGACCATGCGACCCGAGGTGTGTTGGTGCGGCCTCTCACTCTGATCCTTTAAGAATCACATCAAACGCTAAGGCTATCTATCACGCCCAAAGGTCGTACCGCCGTCGTGCTCAACTGTCGTACCGTCGCGCTTCAGCAGGTTGCATCAAAGAAATTGGAATCAAACACGTCCTATCGAGAGAGAGAGAGAGAGAGAGAGAGAGAGAGAGAGAGAGAGAGAGACTGAACAAGTCTGGGCGTCCTGGACAAATATACAAGCTTACAAAATCTAGCGTGATTCGTGCCAGGAACAGGTACGTGGCACGCAGTTGTAGCTGTTGATCGGGAAGGATAATGGGTGGGGAAAGAAGACACACGAGGACAATCGAGAGATGCAAAACATCATAACGTATGATTTTGCAATGATAAGACTATGTACCTCCAATTCCAATGTGACGAAACACACACACACACACACACACACACACACACACATATATATATATATATATATATATATATATCCGCTTTCAAGCCTGCGCAACTGTTCGGAAGCATAGAAATAACGGCCTAAAACACACATTAGACAACAGGTGCGGAAAACGCTGACGCCAAACCCAACGCCACAGCAACTACAATAATAGAGTATTACACGTTTAAGAACCAACCTTATACTATAGACGTAATATCCGACCGGTCCTGACACATCGCTTCCCCTCCTCCAGTACAGGCTATGAAAACCTTATCTATTAATGTGCCAAAGTCGTGGTAATATCCTATATCTGTACATAATTACAGTGATTTTTCACCATTTGAGATTCTCTTTGAAATACGGTCTTCGACGCCACTAACAAATCTACATAAAAGAAGCAGACAAAGAGTAAACTATCCCCCGAATCATCACACGAGTCATTGTAAGAGAGGAGGATATGGTTTAACCCATCCAGCTCCCCCTCTCGTGAAACATAAACGGAAGCCATACGCAAGAGGTAGCGTGTTAGAAGAAAGCAATGTTTTCATTCCCTACGAGTATATGTTATCGAACCCTGGACCTCGTAAATGGATTATACGACCCCTCTCACACCCACACACTCCCGCCAGAAGCACCGGATGTAACCTTCACCTCCGTCCGTAAAGGAGCTTTGGGGTGACGTCAGTTATATCCGTGGTTACCTGAGGCCATTGTTTGGTTCTATATACAAACCCGGAACGTACGAGGTAGGATCACCATAGGATCACCAGCGAACATTCTGGACGTTCTTTACCTTGAGTCACACGACCTACCTACCATTCTAGGCGTTCTAGTTAGACATACCTAGGCTCTCACCAAATACCATTCTGAAGGTTATAGCTAGGCTCACTCGCCACCGTTCTTTACGTTCGAACTAGGCCACTAACATACCATGTTTGGAAGTTCTTTTTGGACATTTTATCTTTATGGACCAAGGGCAAATAGTCTCTTTGCCGATCCGTACAGTATTCTCATTGTAGGGTCCACTAGGCTTAGAGCAAAACCACCCCCTCTCCACACCTACGGCGCTTGATATTCACTCAAGCAGAGTCGTCCGGTGAAAATCCTCCCCTCCTCTCTCTCTCTCTCTCTCTCTCTCTCTCTCTCTCTCTCTCTCTCTCTCTTCTCGCCCACATCGTCTACTTGAAAAACACAGTACCAGTTCCAGCTTTAATTCCTTGTCTTTGTCGATGTCTAGAAAGAACACCTTCGACCATTCTAACTTGTCTGTTAACTTGCGAACACATTGTGCTATTAGGCCACATTCACCGAGTCCTCATGAGAAGAGTAGTTCATTGTCTGTTTCTCATTATACCTATAAATAAATCTAGGAAGTCACTCTGGAACGAACTACTGAAGACGGCTGGAAAAAAAAAATGTCAGCACACATCTGTTGCCCAGCTTGTCGTAATCTCTCAGGCAAAGAACCCGGGAAATGTGCCTTCCTCGCGAAGAAACCAAAGATGAATAAAAACACCACCAACCGTATACCGCATCGTACATAGCTCACCAAATCTAAGGAATGGTAAAGAATGAAAGTCCAGTACAGCTGGGTATACAATTTCTCTCGTGATGAATAATTCATGCGCGTACAGTGACGTCAGCGGTAGACTTCGTACACGCGGGGGATAATTGCTGTACCATGTGTGCCTGTGTCGCGCCACTAGCATGGCAGCTACACACTTGTGAGACACCAATTTTTGTACTCTCTATGTCTGACTTACGGTAAGGATTCGGGGTTTATGACCCTCCGTCGTGGATAGCCTCTACATCCAACAGCATTTACATAACACGTCTCTCCAATCTTTTTTTTCGTATCCCTTATCTTTCCTTTCATCCGAGAAGGCCACCATTAGCATATCTTTTTTTCTTACCCATGCCATGTCGGTTACTATAAAGAAAAAAAAACATGAGAAAGCATTGTTATGCTTCCCAGACTCGCCATAGATAAGCAAGCTCCTAAACTTGGAACACTGAGCTTCATTTCCTTTGAAAACAAAGTACTGCTAATTCTCAAACATCGTTCCGTCATATATTGCACTCTGTGATAGCGCTGCATGGCGATGGTAGTCAAATTATCATCATGATTAACAGTGGCCTTCCAGTTCCGTGCTATTTCAGATTGTAACGAAGCAAAGCGGACGATAAACACGTACAATAGGCTTTATATAAAAGTGCTTTTCTACTGCTGATGTATCATCATGGATCGGTGGCTTGGCTGGTGTTTACAGCACCGAGCCTTGAGCCGTCTCCGATCTTTCCAACCTTTGCAGAAACAGCTTAAAAGTTTTGCTTTGGAATCCCTGTCGTCCTTGCCAAGACCCAGCTCCCCGCCCCCCTTGATCCCTGAGTGGGTGTCACTGGGAGGGAAGGCAGCGGGCTGTTGTGTGGGGAATGTGGGTGGCTAGGAGAGTCGGTTGATGATACGGGAAAAACAGAAGAAATACCCCGAAGAGTAAGTGTGTGTAGGGATCTTGAGGTTTAGCCCCTCGTTCTGCTAGTGTCTTTCAAGAAATCCTAACCCAGCATCCACTGTGCTCCAGTGAGTCTTCATAATGAACCTTTCACTCGGCACAATTTTCATGCCTTCTTCCCATGTTCATTAAGGTCGTTCATGTAACAGAGTTGAAGTTCTTAGATTACGAAATCATCTACAATTAAACTCTGAACCCTTGAGCACGACGGTACGATCCTTGTGAACGGCGACGGTGCGACATCCTGAGTATAACCGAGTAAAACTTGGTGTGTAATACTAATACCTTTGTCCTGACCTTTCTTCTTACTCACCTCCCCTACCCTCTTTCTTCTGCCTATGAGGATCTCCCGGTGCTATCCACAGGGACCAGCTACCTTCACCGAAAACACTCTCCATACACGTCCGTATCAGTAAACACTTCCTGTTTAAATAACTCTCTTTATCAAGTACCATTTCTACGTGTACAATTATCAGTGTACCATTTTTACATTAACTGGTAAGAAGGAAAAGCCTTTCTTGCTTTGTGATGGAGGAGGTGGATTTCAACGAGAGCTTTTGGATGAGCTGACCTTAAGCATCTCCGGTCACGATCAGAACTCATCCCTTGCAATACCCCAGGAGGCGCCAGGGTCACGACCGCGTCTCCAGAGCGTGTTGGGATGTGGTTCGCACCAGCTCAGGATTTAGGGTGTATCAGCAGGGACGTGTGTGTGTATACATGAACAGTAGTAAATGTGAGGTACAAACATAAATAAAACGTTACGAGACGTGATAAGTGTAAAAAAAAACTCTCTCCATAACACACACATAGTAATCACACACACATTAGGACGAACATCCTCAAACACTAGTTGATTAAAACGATCTCCAAAAACGTGGGTGGAATGATTGATGAAAATCCATGACTTCTGTCACATAACCCGAATAAAACTCCACTTCCCCAGGTTGGTGAGGCTCCTTGTGGAGACTTGGAAGAGGTTTGCATGAGGAGATCCGAGAGGCGCGAGGTGGACAGTGCCTGAAGTACTAAGGCTGAGCTAAATACAGAAGACATTAGCCACCACAGACTCTAGGCCCTTTACCAGAGTGTTTACGTCGTGCTTAGATATTTCGGCTGCTTTTCAAGACTCCCTCCCCCCAAGTCCTATTCCAAATCGCTGGTGTTGAGGCTTCATTGGCCCTCCACTGTGAAGTTATTCCCATCGTTACATTTGAGGACGAGGAAACAAAACAGGATTTCATCTTTTAAGTTTCTAAAAAGACCAGACAGTTAGCGAACACAACAAGAAACTTAAGCTAGAGACGAGTTAGGAAAGACATGGAGAAATATTCATGTAGTAATACAGTAGCTGATGAAAGGAAGAAGCTAAGTAACAAAATACTCTTGTAGATGGGGGAGCTAAACAACATAAGACCAGATGGTTAGTGGCGAGGATTTCTGCTGCAAGACAAAATGCAGGATCTTAAAATTCTTTATCCGGATAGAATACTATCGATGGACACATGAAAGCACAATAGGGAAGAGTCGGACCATTAGAACAAGAAGATATATCTACATGATAAAAAAAAAGTTCAGAGAAAGATCTAATCACTAACAGGTAATGAAAAAAGTTTACACACACACACACACACACACACACCTACACCTAGTCAATGATACTATCAACGTCATGAATATGCTACTCATACTTAGCTTAATCCATCTATACCTCACCCACACCCGTGAGTGTACAGTGATCTCCCTCCCAAGTGAGGTACACAGCTCCTGAGCGTACGGTACTGCTACCCTTACCTCAGGTGCACAGGTCATGATACGAACGAGTCCAAGGCGCGCGTGGGGGTGTGTTTGGGCCTTCCCGCAGACACTACCTTGGAGCGATGCTTGAACCACTGGCTACCAACGAATCAGCCACACTGGTAAGAGAGTTCAAGATTAGTATAATGACTATCAATACAGGAATGATTAAAGTGCACAAGAGGTGCACGCAGCAGCCTCCCACGAGCCAGTATGGAGGAGGAGAAAGTGTAGTGTACAGATGCATGAAAGTCATAGATACTATGGGGTTGAGAGGCTTTTCTGTGGTAAATGTTGAGCGAAGCAGAGGCGGAGGGACGTGGAGTGTGGGCTGCGATACAGGTGTGTGAGGATCAGGTTTTCCGAGATGTGTGTGGGAAGCTGTGCGAGAGATGACCTTTGAAAGTTTCGAATCATGTACAAGAAGTATGAAAAGATGGCTCACCGCACGTGAGGTCATGGTTATCAGCAAGGAAATCTCAGTTTTGGGATATTTACAATGTGTGAACTGCGGTGTACACAGTGGGCAATGACACTGGGAAGAGGGAGTGTTAAGGTATGCGGTTGTGGGAGTGATAGGTAGGTGGTCAGTTAAGGGAGTTAAGGTACACGGTTAAGGGAATATTAGTTATGCCATTAAGGGTAATAAGTATGTGATTTAGGGAGTGACATATATGCGATTTAGAGTGATAATTACGTATGCCGTTTAAGGGGTCATCCTTTGCTATACAGTCAAAAGGGAACGAAAGGTTTAATAAGTTACGGATCAGGCTCAAAGGGGGTCATAGGTTGGAATACGATCAAGGAAATGCTCGGTACATATGTGGCTCAATAAGTTAGGGATGTGATTTAAGGAGTCATAGCTTTGATATACGATCAGGGAAGTGTGAGTTATGTATGTGGTTCAAGAAGATTACAGCGCGACTTGGACACGAGAAAGGTTGTAATAGCCTATCCCGCTGATGCTGACACGTACTCCACCACTCTCGCCGTAAAAATTTAAGCTGAATAACGTCGTGGGTGTATAGACTTGACAGAGCGGACGACAATATGACTCGTACGTTGTCTTTGGTTTGAGAGAATATACTAAGGTCTGTTTCACGTGATGTAAGGTCTAAGATAAGACAGCGTGTAGATATCATCATCATCATATGATAGTAATACAGAGGCAAAAATCATAAACGCCTGATGGTCAGGGATAACTGTGGGTGAGAACGTTGGGTGAATCATACATGATGAGGTGAGGAGCAGGGGAGCGAAAATGAATTTTCAAGGGAAGCTACGGGAGGTGAACATCCTTCAAACGAAATGGCAACGTGAGTGGTGGATATTAATCAAGGGAAACAGTATATAATGAGGCTTCCATGATGTGGGAACATTTGGAGAATGTGCTGACATAAGTCTACATAAGTACGTATGGAATTAATAAAAAATAAAAAAAATAATAAAGACGGTGGAATGAAGAAATCTGAGGAATTTGCTAATGAGGAATAAAGAGTTTGGAGGTTGAATGTTTTGTTAACGGATTTTACCGCTTTGTGGTTACACGGCGAGTGAAAAACGCCACGTTCTGCGAGGATGTATCATCGTCAGCTAGTGAAAGTGAGGAGAATATCATGGAGGAACTTCTCGCTCTAAAGGAGTCCTTCATTTCCCTGCTTATGAAGATAGCGCAGCCTCAAAGCTGCAACAACCTCTATATATGTTTTATGGACACAATCGTGTGTATAACATAAAACCACAGGAGAAATAAAAGTGTAGCGGTAAGATCTTTGTTATCACACCTTCAGGCAAAGTGACAGAAAAGTAAGTTTACAAGTAATATACATACAGGAGAAACTCAGGTCAGCACTGAGTTAATGACCCAATAGTGACAAGCCAGGTCATAACAGGTCGACTGGGCAGGATTCCTATACATACCAGATTCACACACCAGTTTAGCAAGGCAGAAACCTTTTACATACCAAATCTGATATCATATCCTCCCGAGCGACGATAAGAGGACCCTAAAGAAGAAAAAAGGGGATCCTGTCCTCATGCGTCTTGAAATCATACATGCAAAAAAAAAAAAAAAATCAGATGAGTTTTCATGATGTCCTGAAATAGCAGAGGGACTAGCGTCTGGCAGCGGCCACCGTTGCGGGAGGTCGGAGGAGGAGAAGGCTCAGCCGGCAGACCAGGTACTCAACTTCAGCCTACTACGCATCACCGACAATGATCATTGTTCAAAAATTCAGATCAGATTTTTTCACCCCAGAGAAATCTATTGCTGATTCCACCTACTCACGTTTGTGGCTTAATGGTGTGAAGGTTACATGCATGGAATTATTGAAACCAAATTGCTGAAATTACAGATTTAACTTTTATACAAAGAGAACAGTCATGCAACAGAAACCTCACCAAGTCCACCAGCGAGCAGAAAAAAGAACTAAAAGTGTGTGTGAAAATGTGAGAGGGCAAAAGGCAGCAAAAAAGAAAAGGACGGGAGTATATTTAAAAGATTCATGATGTCTCACGTCCGGTAGCCTACTAAAAGAGCGAAAACTACAACCCTGGTAACAGAGGGTGTACGATAATTTTAGGCTTCAACGCCACAATGCCATTAACGTTGCTTTAGGCGGCTGCCGTATGTAACCAATATTTCAAAGCAAATGTCTGAAAAAGTGTATTTTATACGATAAATTAAAAGCACAGAGTAATACGTGTACATCATATCTAAAACAGGTTTACATTATAAGCGTTACAGCAAACCAATTGTGTAATTAGGCATTTACGGATACTCATAATGTAATTTTGAAATGAAATTATCTTGTACGCAGAGGAGATAAGAATTAAAAGAAACCGTTTACATTGCCTGAGTTACCAGTTCTTGAAACAGCATATTTTTTCTCACGTCATCACATCCTGTGAGTTCACGCTACTGTTCAACACAGTGGATGAGTCTTTAAAAGAGTCAGAAGACAGAGTAAATCAAACAGTCTGAAATTTGAAAAAAAAAAAAAAAGTAATGAAGGACCTGAACAAATACTGAAGCAGCATTTGCTAATGTGCACATTAGAGCGTATGCGCCTCATGTGATGTATAATTACAATCATCAGAATTACATTATCTCTCTCTCTCTCTCTCTCTCTCTCTCTCTATATATATATATATATATATATATATATATATATATATATATATATATATAAGCTGCAGTATAACATACAACAGGCAATAGAATCGTACTAATAGCGAATTATTTTCCCGTTTTATCTACCATATACTAATAATTGCGTTTGACCTAAAACATTGTAGTGGCGTTTGATAATTCTAAACGCGAATACTAATTTTCGTGATTAATTCTCAGCACTTGGTTGGTTATTCTGGCTTTAGGCTTATCAACTGCCAGGGTCACTGAGGCCGATCGCTTCGTTATAACCGACCGTCGATAAAACTAAATGTAATTCTATGACCATACACACCCTCACCGTACATATGATGACATGAACTCTGCTACTTATCAATGCTGGGTCCTACTTACTGTATGTCACACTGTACGATGACCCTCAAAATCCATCGTACATAAAGTGTGTGTGTGCGTGTGTGTGTGTGGACAAAAATCTTCAGAAACGACGAGCCTTGCAAGCATAATCTACGAGTTTTGGGAAATCGAAAAAAACTACATCTTTTCGTGTGCTTTAAAAGTTTTAAAATACTTCTGTTTTCATTACTGCCAGATTTTTCTTCGAGGTGTTGGATATATAAAGTCCAACATTCACTCGTTTGACATGCAGAAAGAAAGATTTTGATAAAACATAATGCAACGTGAAAGAAACAACATGCAACCCTGGGATAAATCAAGCCACATAGCCAGGCTGAGCCAGCCAACATCCTGACCGTCAGACACGAGGAACAACACACGACTCGTGACGCTCTGCCTGGCCAGCTTGGCCGTCGTCCTTGGCTTGGGAGGTAGCCCGGGGACCCGCAGCCACACGCCGCGGGTAACGGTGTTGCATTGCAAGCAGAGCACGTTGCTCGAAGGTTGAGGATAGCAAATTGGACGGCGGTACTGAGATGAGCCAGGGAGGCGTCATTTGGAGGGAGAAAAAGTATTTTAACGATCTTGTTGCCGCATCTTAAGAGCACGCTGCATACTATGTATAGGATCGATAGCCAAAACATTATGTATGCCCTCATCAATGCGAGCTAATGCGTACTGGTGACAGGGAGGCAAGAATTTGCTCGTTCATACGAAGGTGCTTGGTTTTTGGACAACCACTGTCTGTACACAGCAGGCGGACACAAAGCGACCGCGTCCAAAACACAATCATTAATCCCTGTAAAGACGAGCAACACGTTCGCGATGCCGTCTGGCTGACAATGAACGGTTGATCTAAATGGTGTTGGTTAACAATCTGGGTGAAACCAAAACACGATAGTCACACCGTGCGCAAAGTGATAACGCACTGTTGGCACCAACTCTTGACTGGTTGTAGTTTTCTGGCAGTGACTGGGGTGTTGTACATGACCAGAACGCCATACTCCCTTCAGAACGATGCTTATGCACCAGTTTCTCTTCTTTAACTGTGCTCTGGAGCAGATCCCGTCGGTTACAGAATGTCCTTTCAAGAAACAGTAATACATTTTCATGTAGAAAATATTTTGAAATTTCATCTTAAGTTAATGTGGCAATGCTTATGTTCCTTCGTGAATCATCACTTTAGCACCTAACTCGATACCTCCGCAAGCAATTCTTTGCATCAATATCATTAGCACTTTGAAACTTGATTGTTTTACGTAGATAACGCTGATAAAAACATAAAGAAGGGTAAAAGTACAATTGTGCCATGCTTTACCATTACTCCCATGCCAGTCCACTGGTATATGAACGTCAAACAAACTTGTAGATCCTCTGTCTTAGAGCGGCTGGATAGCGTCTGCCTGGCGGACTGTTGTACGTTTCCATCACCTTTCCAAGCATGGCCTCGCTCACCTGCTCAAAATATCATGTCCCACTGCAAGCAAGTCGTCGAGACGAGCAAGAACAGGTGACACAAAAATAATGTTTTGTTGCATCAAACAATTATAACCACAACTGTAAATCCCTTCGTCCATCTTGCACGGCAATTATCAGACCAAGGTTGCATATGCAGGATAGGTCTAAGCCTGGATTGCAGGGTTTAATGTCCTCTATACAAAGCTTCCCTTGTGAATGAGACTGTCCTTGGTTCATGGACTTTGCCCCTGGAATACAAAGGAACTCAAAGAGCAACAGACCACTGGGTCCCTTCGAGGCTGTTTATGATAGTGGAAGATATCAGACACTCACAGAGTGTGGTATACGGAGGCAGGTAAACAGATAATCGGACGATGGTAAAGAGAGGAAGCCACAGAGTCGCCAATTGAAAAAAAAAAAAATAGAAAAAATTAAATGCCTTGGGTGCCACAACTAAACGTAACTTGCATTACCATGTGTAGGACTGATGTCCGTAGCAAACTATCAGTGTGACTAATGAGGCACAAATAGTGTAAGTCGTGGACATGAAGCGAAATGTCTGTCAAGTCCATTCTTAAACGTACTGTTTGCAAGTATTGCTTTCAACCACTCAAACTGGTGAATCATTCCATTTGTTAACAATCCTGTTGAAGATAAAGCACTTCAAAACTTATCCGAGGTACACAACGTTTGCCAATAGTTTATATATATATCAATACGAGTGAAATCAGGCAAAATCAAGTCTTAAGCAACTTGTTAGATCAATATTATCCAAGCCTTTGACAATTTTGAATACCTTTAATAGATCACCTCTTAACCTCTGATCCCAACACCGGTAAGCCATGACATTCGTGTATTCTCAAAAGCTACAAAGACACTAGTTTGACCTTTCCTGCTGATAAACTTTTTCATTCTCTCTGCTTCTCGATTTCAAATGACACGCTGGCCACAACGGTTCTCATGTTTTATAACCTTTATCGAGAGGCGATTAAGAAGCGAATTGAAATGCTCGATATATTTTGTCAGGAAGTGATATCGGGATGACATCACGTGATGCCCGTATGAATGGATAGCTTTTATGTGCCTTTATGACAGAAAGCAGACGTTGCTGCGCTACAGCAACGGAAATCAAGAGTCATGTGAAAGCATCGTAAATGGCGGAACATGGTTTGCATATGAAAGCACAACTGGATATGATGAGACATTACGAAAGCGGATGTTTCATTATGCTGCGAGAACAAGCTTTGTGACCGATATTTTCATTCATTAGCGCTTAAAGGCCTTTACACACACACAAACACACACACACACACACATATATATATATATATATATATATATATATATATATATATATATATATATATATATATATATTTACTTTATGCTTTGCTTGGTTAGGATAGTTAGGGATACCGTACGGAATGAGTAGTGTGATTTAATTTTGGAATCCTGCGTCTGTTACATGTCTTCACAATCGTTATGTTAAACAAGGAGCATGCAAGTATACTGCTTGTCTAATGAAAAAGTTGTAGAGAAGTGAGCGTAACCAAAGGGATGGTAAGGTAATCCAAAACTGATCGACTCAACGCACCTGCGCAGAGCTACGTTTTTAAATCAATGCGCGTTCAATGTCGTCAGTTGTTTAGTTGGTATGTAATGGCTATCGCTGGGCGATGGGTTCAGGGAGGTACAATGTGACAGGGTTTACTGCACTTTTCTCCCAAAGCACTTTAATTCATCCTTGGACTTTGGTTTCTAAGTCTGAAGAATATGTACAAGACAAGCGAGCAGGTTCTGACAGTCTAAACTGCTTGAGGTGATGATGACGGCCCTGACCTTCATATAAATGATCTATTTCCAGCAAACGTTTAAATCTCACTTGATCATGAAATCATTACAGGCATTACAAATTTTATCCCTGTATTGTAAGTCTCATACGCGCACCTGCTGGAGTGAAGGAATAAGCCATTCATGTGACTGGGTTATATATAATAGAGTCATGGACTACTGATTGCTGCCTCCGAGAGAAACATGTAGAGGAAGATGATGCGTAAGTATATTATGCACATGTACGTTCAAGATGCGAGACGAATGACACACTTGAATTTATCAACCACTGCTCCGCGACGGGGTGAGGGGGTTGACTGGCACATCCAGCTACCACCCTCATCACAAAGTTCTTCTTACATGACCACCCTATCTTCCACCTACACCTCTGGGTCTTACGTATATTAAAAAGCCTCGTGCTTTCCTGCAGGTTTTCAAAACACAAGCAGCACGACAGTGAGTTCAAAGGATAAAATATCTATAATGGCATACGGATGTGTTTTACGAAAAGATTTCGTTGTACTGAGGACGTACAAGGCACTTTGCCAGTAACTCCGCTCGCGGCATTATTTTGAAATCTACCGCCACTTCCTTCCCCACCCGACAAGTTCACTGGATGAATGTGAAGGAAGCGCTGTTGCTGACTGACATCCGAAGTGACTCCTCTCAGTAACATTCCTGTGCCCTGGCTCATCTTCAAATACCTGGCTGGTGACTGTGGAAAACCTCATATGTCGATTCACGTGATGAATCTACCTACACTGCCAGTGCTAAGCAATGACAGATGATCAAAATAATTTCCGAGAGGCGCGCAGACGGCAGAGCGACCCTCTTTTTACTGAGCATTTAGATGGTGATCTTTATCATCCTTACAGAAAACTGTAATTCATTATACAACCATTACCCCGACAATTTCTATGAAATGTATATAATCCACAGTAGGAAAACTTTTAATACAATTTGGAGTCGAAGGGGTTTATAGAAATTGTTCATGTAATCTGATTTTTCGGGTTACCTTCCCAGCACTAGAAATGTGTGTACTGAAAGATCATGAGATAAATTCAAATCAAACTAGCACCACCATGAAGAAGAAACCAAAGTTTGTGTTTAAATAAAGATTCATTTTCTTTTCTTATCAAGTCTTCCCATAAGGTAAGCACTGGCAGGGAAGACCTATGTAGGCTTGCCATCTGCAGGATATTGGGAACACTATCATTTTTGCAATGACGTTTGGTAATGAAACAACAGACATTCATCAACATAATCCTGTTTCCTGACGAAGTTCGAGCGCCTGTATCAGTTAAAGCTGCAGTGGACAAACCTTCCGAGGCCGATAAATCAATACGCTGAAATCATCCGTACTAGGAATTATGTGTTCGATTCCTGTCAGCTGACAAAGGCAGTGCATGTGCCCCTCGTCTCCAGTTATGGTTACCGTCTCTAAAGATTTATAATTAGAATAAGTAAAGCTTACTAGACGGAAGGTAAGGGGAACCAGCGCCCCATTCGTGTGTGTGTGTATATATATATATATATATATATATATATATATATATATATATATATATATATATATATATATATATCATAGAATAAAGAAAGCATGTTTCATACATTTTACGTAAAATAGCGAGTAAAGAGAACACCCTATCATGCTCTTGTCCGTAGGAACATACGCACTCACTAATTCGCCAACAAGAGCCAGGCTAAAGCGGTGGGTACAACCAGTGTTGTATATATAAATATGCCCAGTGTCTTGTACTATACTAAACCTGACTAGTCTATTTATGAACCATGGCAGAGGGCGTAAGCCATGTTGCTTGTATGGCAATGAACGTGGTAAAGCATCGTGTGGGTTTTAAAGGATACTTGCTTACACCTCATGAGCTCAGCGTCACGGCTTCTATGCACGGAGGTGCGGCCTTTGAGCACAACGTTGAAACTACTGGGTATGATGAAATGATCTTGTGAATTAATCCTTCACGGTTAAGTCAAAGAACAGACCTTCATACCCAAAAAGGCATACGTACCATAGTGCCCAAGGGGCTGAAACCGCTGGTCTACTTTAGTCCACAGACTCTACCCTCACACCCATCAGACTGTATGACGCCGTGCCCTAGGCCAGCAAATGCCGCCCCTAACTCTAGACTGCACGGCGTGTGTCTCTTCTCTGTTAGTTATGCTCATGTAGGGGTCCGACTGCGCCAGTCATGCGGTGATCTTTTATTCCCATGTCAGTGTCTATTTCTCACCTGGGCGCCTCCCACACACTGATCTATATATATATATATATATATATATATATATATATATATATATATATATATATTACACACTATAACTCATGGCAATCATACCACACTGAGACCACAATAACCCTTGGTTGCCAACAATACCAAACGATTGTGCTCTATTACATGTACTGGAGCTGAGTACAAGGACAGGCTGGGGTAGGATAAAGAGAGACACTCCATATTTGTGGTGCAGCCTTGCCCTTGCCTGTGTCTGACTCATGCGTCACTATTGAGGGGCGTCGAGTGGAAACCGCCGAGTAGAGCGTTCACTGCCCACACCTGGTTGTCCCATGACGTGAATATTATTGTTACCCTGACCTACTCAGGCCCATCTGTATCGAAGGAGTATATTACGAGTGCAAACACCTATGCAATGCTCGCCTTATGACGAGTTGGGCTGGTGGGGTGATACGACCTCGCGCCGTCGAGTTCCTTAACAACCTAACAAAACCTCTGCTATCCACTCCAGGCTCAATAAACTGCCTTAACTTGCACCCACAGACGCACTCAAGTGAGGGCGTTGTTACACCTCGCTCAAGGGTAAAGTATCTGAATGTCCTCATATATATATATATATATATATATATATATATATATATATATATATATATATATATATATAATGCGTATTTCACGGTATGTGAATATATAAACAAAGCTACACAAATCTAAACAAACTTACCTACGTCGAAGGTTGGTCTGGTCTAGTGAGTGAGGGACCTGGCCAAGGATGTTGGTCACTCACCCGTCCACACCAAACGGTTATTACCTGCAGGAAGGAGAGGTTGATGGGAGGTAGGTGTTTGTGTTCATACAACTGTTGCTATCTGCGTGGGGCCCACTGAAGGTCGTTGTGTGAGAGGAATTAAGATTACAGATCAAAAAGAGAGATGAACGGCCAGGGTGCTGGTCTATGAACCACTTTTGAAGAGATCACATAGAATTCTGCAGACGACGCGCTTCGAGGGGTGGGAAATGACGATAAGAATATGTTAAAAAAAGAAATATTAAAAATAGCTCAATAAGTTTTCAAAGAAGTAATTAGCCTGGTTCAAGGAAAGTCATTAAGTCGTGGATGAGATTAAACATATCAGACCGTGAGTACCACACTGGGAGAAACAAAGTATAAGTGCTGTTAAGGTGACGTAGGCCATGACGTTATCGTGAGGAAGGCAAATCATATCATTGTCAACGTCAATATCAACTTCAAGTTCGAGGGCAGTGAAGATTTTCAGGGTATACTCCAGCTTTCAGTTGCTCTAAGCTGGAATATGCTACAGGTGTCCGGTTCCATTTGAATAGCCACACAGAACTGTTGGAAAGGGTTTAAAAGAAATACACCAGTAATAGTACCAGACCTAAGTGGCATGAGTTAAAGACGAACGGTAAGGGAAGACAGTCTTGGTGAAGCCAGAAAAAATCCAGATCCAAGGACCATAACAGGAAGTTAGGCTGGGAAAGTGTATGGAAGAACGTGAGGAGAAAGTCCTTCAGCTACAGTTTTGAACATAGATGACTAACAAACCGATGAGGAAGTAAATGCAAAAATCACTTGGAAATTCAACAGCCTTTGAGTCAAAATCTAGAAGACAGCCTCGCGGATGTAAAGCTCCCTCCTCATATATATACACACAAATTATTCTACACACAGACGCACCATCGTCCTCCGCCACAACACTTTCTCCCTTGTGAACCCTTGATCTCTCAGGCGTTTACGCCCCGCGTATGTCTCGGCACGAACAAAAACATCTGCGATTTTTTTACGCTTACGAGAACAGAACAGGGTATAGTTGGTAATGTGTCTTCAGTTTTTCTGACACTGGCGTTATCAGTGACTTTGGGATAGACATTATATTGTCACTAACGTGAAAAAGGATCTGATGATGGCAAGGTGTGTCTCGCGGGGTTAATGATGTCCACAGAGGTTGAGTGCTGGGGTATTTAGGTTGTGAAGGTCCCAAGCCACCCGCCAGCAATATCACAACCACCACTAACACATGCAGCCAATGTCGATCTTCAGTTAACTTATCAGAGGTGAGGATGGTTGTATAGAGCTAAGCAGCGTCTTGGTCTCCAGGTAAACCTACCAAGACCTCCATTGTGATAAAACTCTAGACAAGGTCGCCGCCCTCGATTAGAGACCAGGAAACCCATTAATGCTGTCACGACATAAGGGAGTAGGCGGACCTGTTTGTCGTATGTGACGCGACACCCGGCCGCAAAACGTGCCGTGGGGACTCACTCTTCCGGTGCGAAGGGACTGGAGTCCAGCTGACTCAGTCGGTTGGCGGAACAGGTGTTCCGCTCAAACCTAATTTGCCCAGTTATTGATTAAGTTACTGGTTCTGTGATTCATCAACTTGCTACCTCTGTTACTGATCAATAGGGGATGGCGGGCCGTAGCGCGTCAGACGGGGCCGTAGTGTCTCAGCTTGGTACCTGAGTCGGGGTCTCATAGTTTGGCTAGAATATACATCCCTCAGGTTATAAGGTCTACACCAACACCTGCACATCTCCAGGTGGAGGAGAAGCAAGCCCTGTGAGCCACCGACTTTTGTCTTCATCTACACATGACACCTCAGAATGGATCATGATGAAATATGATTTGCTCTGTCCTGCCACCCACATCCTGCTGGCCAGTGTATGCATGCATTCGTTAAAAAAAAAAAATGTTCATGCAGTGGAGGAACTTAAACCTCTTACACATCCTCTCTTTCTCTAAAGTTAATAAAAACTAGAGACTTGGCTTCGCCTCTCATCGCCCCACTTGCCAAAGCAGCAGCTTTTGTCACAGGCACGCCTTGTCCACAAATCAATTCTAACCTAAACACACACATGCAAAAACAGAGTTCATTAAAGACATCAGGGAGATGAATTTGGCGAAGGTTCTTGACCTGAAGAACCAGACCAACTCCACCATGCTAAAGGTGATGTATTCTGCGCTAGTGCACGGAGATAAACTTTTGTAAATCTGTGAAGTAGGGCAATCTACCCACGTATCTTTAAATATAATGTCATTCCTCTGCAGTACTGTACAGCCTAACTGCCATAAACACTAAAGATATTAGTGTAAGTATAACAAATAAGCCTGCTCAGAATGAAGGGAAAAACTGGGAGAACCAATTTGGACCAGCTACAAAACCTTAACTGAGAAGTGTGTCACCAATGTAAACCACCAGAGTACTGCCAACACTGTCGCCATACAATGCTACCAGCACTCCCACCACAGTGCTATCAACACTGCCAAAAGAGTAAGTAAACGTTCACCCACTCTACCGACACTACAATCACCACTAAGATAACCAGTGACAATTTCATTAATAAGAATCCGACAAGATAACGACAGTTCATATCATGATGCCTCAGGCCTTAGGTTAAGTCGTATTTGTTAACGTCCCTTACTACAACATACGACACATGTCTTTCTACAGTAGTCATCCCTGGAAAGTTGATGCAACGTCCCATATCCATACATCCCCGTGATATCATCTATACACAAACTCCCTACAACGTATCCAGCCAAGAAAACGTGTATTCCTACACTCATCTATCCAAATCTTTCTTCCTAACCCTATCACTCTACCTATCCCCCGCCACACTTTCAATCCCTCAGCATCATCATTTCCTAATCCCCCCAAAAATCCCCAGGTAATTACGTCCCTCAGACACAACAAAAGAAATCCACAAGGGGTTATTACACTCGAGTTGGGAAACTGAATGATTTATGGAGTCTCCTCCGAATCGAAAAGAACTAACTTCAGAATAAAGTCCCAAGTATGTGATCATCAGATTCCCAGCTCAGCTATATCTGATACGGCCGTCATCCAGAAGGGCACCGAACCCCAACTACAGGAAACACCCGAGGGTGTTTCCTGTAACTCAACACGACGTGCGTCAGTGATGGTTGGGCTTGGGATGTCATGACCACATGTTTACATAAGTCGAAATCGTTTGGGTTTTGAATGTTAAAAAATATTTTGTATGGGGATTTCCTCTTCCCGCTCTATAACCTGTGACGCACATATATTCAAATATCCTTAGCAGTGGTTTGTGTGTGTCTGAGTATGCTTTGCAATCTGCCGAATAAATGAAGTGGAGAATTTGTCCTACCTAGTTTTGAAGGAGATATGTTCGCAGTTACCGTCTAGGACTCTACACTAGAGTAATATGTCTGGAGGGGAGGGAAGTCCTGGGGAAAAAATATCCTACATTCATTTCGTTCTTACGTCATGGTTACGGTTGCGATTGCATGAGATCTCTCACCTTTGTTGAGGAACATAATTATCCAAAGTGAAACAGCACGTTGTTTGAAATGTACACGTATTCATTATGCCTAGTATCATATTCGACAAAAAACTTCTCCTAATGTAGTTTACAGTGTATACGTAAAACGTTCCAATTTCTATGTTTCGGTCACCAATCAAGACGTCTGACAACAAACTTCAGTTCCGGCCGGTCGTCGCCCAACCGCCAGAGACGTTAGCCACCCGTGCCCGTCTGCCTTGACACGACGGTTACCACCCGCTCCAACTGCCTCCCACCAGCAGCACTGCATAAATTGCGTAACCTGGGAGCTGCTTTGAAACCAAGCGCTGTTTCAAAGAAAGATCGTCCACGTGTGCCACAGCAGGAATTAACTCATGCTAATTGTACCACAACTACTTGAAAGAAAACTTTTCCTAGCTACATGCAAGCAGTGATAGTCTGTATAGTCTTACAATTATTTCAAACATCTGAGAAAGATGTTATTCTTAATTCTTTTCAGATCGATGGTGGCAATCCATAAGTTTAAATTCAAAACCAAATAACCAACCAAAGAATATCAATGTATTCTTTCAGTACAAAAAGGAGGTGGTGTTGTTGCTTTGATAGGTACTGTCTGTCAGACTTCTAATCCGACATTTGTCTTCACACAGCCACCACGTGAGCGGCCGCTGCGCGTCTGGCAGCGCGTCAACTGCGGCGGGTCATCAAAAAAAAAAAAAAAAAAAAATCCAGCCTCGCCTCTTCTGCCAACACTCACCTGCGTCCACTCCCCGCTGCCGGGTGGCACCAGCTGTCTTCAGTTCGCACAATAGTTTTTTTTCTCTCATTGTTTATATGAGCGTTCATGGTCACAGTTTTAAATGCAGCCTATCCTATGACTGTGGGACAAAACGCAATTTGATCTACACGCAATTTGTTCTAACACGAATCATACGTACCTAACCTAACTGTATACATAATTTCTTAGCATATATTTTTCTCTACAGTAACCTATGTATCATTTTAAGATATTTTTCTTATATAAACGAGACCGTGGTCTAACCCTCTTGGATATAAGAGTAAGAATTTTAATAAATGAATATGTACAGATGTAAACACTTCACATACAAGAAGTGATCACACAGGCTCTTACTGCAAGACCCTTTGTTCACTCGTTCAGTCTACATGAATTCTGATTTTCTTTCATTGTTCAAAAAAAGCAGCAAGATCAAGCAATTTTTTTCTTCTTACCATCAAAATAAAATTGTAGATCTGGACATGATAGTCATACTAAACGTTTACTTGAAGATTCTCTGCATTACAGTATCCTGTTTCTGTACGCCATCATATCTTCTTTTGGAGATATCAAATGCATTTTTCTTGTCTTCACCTATGACTCATCGTACTTTAGTCATGGATCACCGGTAGTCATAGTTAATAACCGAACACGCCAGTATGACCCCCATGATCACGACATGACCCTCGGCCACGACGGCACGACTCTTGGCTTCGTGCTTAAGAGGTTAACACTCTAGAGTAATCTTTTGGTTTTGTATAACATTCAGGACACTGTGGCAGTGGCTACATGACTGCAGAGCGGTCGATAGCCAAGGTATCGACCAACATTCCTTCCTTCCTGCGCAGAACGAGAGCCGTATTGAAAATGTTCACGACTATATTAAGTAATCATACGATCAGTCTAGGTGGTGAATGGCTAAGCTTCAGAACACGCTGTGCCAAAAGCTGTACATTAAAACAGCTTTAAATTCGAGGAAATCCTGAAAATAATTGAGACTTGGCAGCCTATATTTTTTCCCACGACTTCCTTATATCATCATCATGCTTGGCCTGTATTTCATTTACCTATACTGAATATTCCGTCTTTATATTTTTCAAGTCGATACAATGTTTTCCATGCCTGTTTGTACCTGCCATAGTTGAATACTTTCCCCGTCCATTTTGTATTTCCCTTGATCATATTACATATATATATATATATATATATATATATATATATATATATATATATATATATATATATATATATATATTCTCAGGTCGGGAAGTTACACGTGGGGGCCCATGTGCAGCAGAGAGAATTGGGCGGGTGTCCCTCCCCGCGGTGAGGGGCCTGAGTTGCGTCACACACACACGCACACACACACACACACACACACACACACCAGTTTCACCTTGTTCGTGCGTCTGGCATGACCGGCAGTAGTCACCCTACACAAGCCCTAGTGGAAAGTGTTGTGTCTGTGAACTGTCGTGAATGTATGCATGATTTCATGAGTATATGTATGAGTGCCGATGTATGTATGGATGCATGCGTAGGAGTATAGCTAGACCCCAAACCCTCATCCCCCAACACCAGACCATCCCTACGTGATCAGTCCCCCAACCCCACCTCCACTCCTCTCCATTTGCCTCTACTTCGAAACGCTTCCTCCAACTCATTCGCCAACATGCCAACGGTTCACGAGGACCAAATTAGTACGAGGAAAGTAGAGGGAGACGGGGAGGTGTGTGTGTGTGTGTGTGTGTGTGTGTGTGTGTGTGTGTGTGTATGTATGTGTGTGTGTGTTTGGGTGGAGAGGGTAGGTGGTTTTGGAGGCAGCCGCTGCCAGCACTCGGACCACGAATAAACAAAATTACGACCTTCGTTTGTTTACAAGATGGCTCTGTAAATGTAAGGTTAAACACTTAACCACATCTATTTAGTCCCCGATGTTGTCAGTAGATAGGGGTTCCTTGATTAAATTATTGTATATATATATATATATATATATATATATATATATATATATATATATATATATATTTCGCCACCCTCCGAGCTAGCGAGACAGCGCTATTCACAGACGAAAAAATGACCTGATTTGCTCGCATCCACTCTACAGCTGTCATGTACAATGCACCGAAACAAGATCGCCCTATCCACAGCCACGTCCCATAGATCTTTTCCGTGGTTTTTCCCGACCGCTTCGTATGCCCTGGTTCAGCCCAATGACAGCAAGTCGTCTCTGTACGCCGCTACGCTCTAACTCGCCAAATCCCTTCCATGCTTCACACCCTCCTGAATGTTCAGGCCCCGAACCTTGAAAGTATCCTTCCCTCCATTCTTCCCCTCCACATGGGTTTCCCCATTTTCCTACTCCCCTCCACAATAGATTACATATACCCTCTTAGTCATCTTCTCCTTAAGTCTAAACCAAGCATTTAGGCACACCCTCTCTAGCTCTCTCATACATGCTTCTCTGTACCATCACACTACGGCCTCCTATTCTATCATCTCACCCATGTTTGTCCTTAAAGACATGGGGGGAAAGAGAACCAGCATTGCAAGATAAGACAAACGGGTCAAGTTTTGAGGTCAGACTGGAACAGCTGATAAGTCCGACTGTTTTGGACTCGAATAGGAGTAGTCTGTCCAAGAGGGAGAACCTCCCCAGACATGAGAGTAGGACCCTCAAGAGACAAAGACGATCTCAACAGTGTTCCGCATACCGTACACACACACACACACACACACACACACACACACACGTTAGCAACTGTGCCTCCTCACGACCTCAGATGCAGAGGGCATCACGGCAGCCTGAGTGGGGTGACCAACCGGCAGCGTCACGGTGCCTGGTGACGTGGCACCCTCCTCGCAAGAGTAACACCACACAACCAACCTAGCTCACCCCAGCCCAGCCCAGCCGACGGCGCCAAGAAGACTCTTTAATGAACAACAACACGAGCAGTACTGCCAGGTGGGGCGGGGAGGGTGCGTCACGATCAGCTGACATGTGCATGAGAAAGGGAGGGAGGGGTAGGAGGAGGAGGAGGGGGGGGTTGGTGAGTCACCATCCGCTGACCAGATGATAACCTGGGGGGGAAGGGGGAGCGGGGGGAGTAACCCTAGACCATGGAAGAAGCTGTGACTTTACAGTTCACATAAAAAAAAAACAGTAAGTCGTTGGCAGAAGTAACCTTAGTTGAGATAATAATAATAAGATAATGATAATAATAATGTTAACGAAAGCAGAAAAATACGAAAGTTCACACATCAAAGGAGATCCAACAGTTCAACAAAAGCCAGAACAAAGTGGCGCGAGTCGACTTTCGGCTCACTGAAGCACTATAAATTCGACGAAGCACCAGTTCGAACCGTGGCTCTGCGAAGCATTAACTAAGGCTACCTCAGTCCACGTGTAAAACGTGCATCCTATAACGTAACCTTTATATATAATGTACGTCCGTCACGACTGCACGAACGTCAAACGAAACGTCATCTTCACATGGTTAGTAAAACATGTATGAAAAACGACCAAGGGACGTATATGGTAATTTCCTTAATAATTTTGCCGGGAACAACCGATGTTGTAGCAGCCACAGGTGTTGTTGACACTACACGCATCAGCATCCACAAATGCTCCCAAGACTTAATGAGCTTTAACAGGAAAACACTGATCACGCGCTCGTGTGTGTTGGGGAAGAAACTGATTTCGAAATCCACAAAATATGTTGCTGTCGCTCGAGAGCACAACACCGCACCGCAGGCGTGTCGCTTGCACAAAAAGCGTTGCAACAGCCCTCTCAGGTGGAGTGTTGCTGACGCTATACGTAGAAACACCCTGGCCACCACCAATCTCCAGCGACAGTCCCGTCTTGCAGGACAACCTAAGCCCTGGTATTTGATTAAGGTCATGCGAGAACCATGACACACCTTGAACCTCTCGTGTTTCACCGTGATAATAATAACTGTTTCTACTTTTCATCTGAAGAAATTTAATGAACACGGCTTGACGTATTTCTGGCGGTCGGTCCACACTCAACCCAGCTGTTCATCCGCACCAAGGTATTGGTCGATAAAATAGGTTTACCAAATGGCGTCCTAGCTTCGTCTCTTCGATGTATATCAACTGACTTATATTTCTTGTGTTTCCCCTGATGATGTGATTATTACACGAAAGTGCACTTGAGAACTTATCGTGTTTCATTTTCCCCGTGGACTCATAGGAATATATATATATATATATATATATATATATATATATATATATATATATACATATATACATTCATGAAATAGCCTTGTTTAGGCCCTTAGTTGCCCATGCCGTCTCACCTAACATAAAAATGATATCCTGGGGAGTGAAATACAACGAATTTCAGATAATTACGAGACACTGTACATTATGACCTTGATGTCACCCTGGCCTTTCAAGGACCTAAGTTTAGTTGATCTGAGCTTTTTAGGCCTATCAGCTACCAGGGTCGCTAAGGCCGTCAACGCTAAGTTCGAATCATCAGTCTAAAAAGTAAAATATTCCTCGAAGAGTAAAGCCAAAACAAGTCACTCTAGCACAAAAGACGCAGCGGCGTTGGCCGGCGGTGAAGGCTTACTTGGTGAGATAATAAGAGATAAGAGTGATGATAGCGTGACCCCCAGCGGAAGAAGGCACTCTCGTCAAGTGTGACATCAGCATGAAGTCAGCGCTTCTTGACTCCACACGTGAACACACTTGCCATAACTCCAGATGACTCACTCACCTCGTCAAGGAAAACCACACACTGTCTTTAGATATCCTTCACACCCTTAAGGGTGACATTCTCATATCCTACTCATATTTCCTCAAGCTAAGGGTCCAAGACATACTTACACCTCCACAATGCTCCCACACGTACTAACACCTCGATACTGCCAAGCGTATATTCCCGTGTGTATTTTCAAACCCTCCCGTACAAACTTACGCTCCCCCATACTACTGGTCATATTCACAGCCCACCAAACTCCTAGGAATACACCCCACCACAACCCCTGACATCCACATCCCTTACACTCTCAGACATACTCTCCCAGTCTTACTAACACTCCTAAACATTCCTCCTATGTATAGATATATATATCTACACATCCACACAGCTGGACATACTTAAGCCCCTTCACACGCCTAGATATACACTCCCAGATAAACTTACAACTCGCAGGCCTAACGATACTTACGCTCTCAAATATACTCCTCTACACTCCCAGATATACAACCACACTCTTCCAGATACACTCACTAAACTCCCAGACATACACCGACACCCTCCAAGATATATACCACTCTCCCAGCCATACAACCTCACTCACAGCCCCGTAAACCCACCACTACCCCCCGATATACATTCCCGAGACACCCTTAAGCTACCGTGCTACGAGAGCAATGTCTGACCGCTAATAACGGACCCCAGTATTGGAGGGGCCAAACCTCGTGACTACGGCTTATCAACTGGTCAGCACAGACTCGCCACTATCTGCCTCACGCACTCACCAGCAGCGTCACCCTGACACACAAGCACACACAGACACACGCACACACATTAAGACACGCCACCAACAAGCTATTTTTTTCTGCTTCGTAATGCGACGATAAGATCGCCTTGTTGTGCCAGGAGGCGATACGGCCAAGAGGTAGTAGTTATCTACAGCACGTTAGGTCGGCCCCTGTGTCGGCGAGCGGTGGTGGCGGTAGATACCGCGGTGTTGGTCACTGTGGAGGGCTGCTACAGTGGCATGTGTACATGCTCAGTGTCTGGTGATGATCACTGTGCTTGCATCTCTACCACCAATATATATATATATATATATATATATATATATATATATATATATATATATATATATATATATATATATAGTTTCTATGAGTCCACGGGGAAAATGAAACACGATAAGTTCCCAAGTGCAATCTCGTGTAATAATCACATCATCAGGGGAGACACAAGAGAGAAATATAAGTTGGTTGATATATATCGAGGAGACGAAGCTTGGACGCCATTTGGTAAACAGGCGGATTATATAAGTGCACGTATGTGTGTTTCCTTATCATTATAATTATCAACCGTAATTACTGGATCATGGCTCAAACTTCCACGGTTCTATTACCTTACCGTGTGGTCGAGGGAAATGCTTCTTCACATCCTCCCTGAAACCGTTCTTGCCTAACATCCTGTCTTGTCTCGTCCTACGTGTATGGCGTGACGCCTCACTTCAAAGAACTGTAGTGACCCCCTTGAGCCCGACGGTACGACCCTTGAGCACGAATGTATGACCCCTGAGTACTACAGTACTGCTCTTATGGGTCAGGTCAAAGGCTAGGATATCACACACAAGGGTCATAACATCGTGCCTCAAGGCTTGTGCACAAAGGTCGTGCACTCGTGCTCAAGGGTCGTGCAGTCGTGTTCAAAGGTCGTGCAGTCGTGGTCAACGGGATGTTTGTGGAACGGCTTCCTTCACCGAGACTCGAACCCATGCTCTGACAGGTCGCAGCGCTAACCATTGCACTATGAAGGCTCGTGTGTGTGAGTGTGTTTTGTATATGCTCTTTAGAAAACTGATACAAATTATATATGTTATCAAAAGAGTAATATCAATGACTCTTTTGGATGTTAAAAGACTATAATCATCAATAAATTTCAACCTGAGCTGTCTGAAATTAAAAACATTGGCACACTAATTATGTATAAAAGTTAATACATATTTGAATGCTATATAAACATATAGAAAAAATAAGTAAATATATATCATCCTTTTCTAGATAAATACGTATTGGTTATTTTGCCGACTAGTCGGCATTGCTAGGTCAACCGTTATCTTGCCATAAGTCTATCTTCGACATTATTACCCCTTCCGCTACCTCTGAGTTACAGCTAGATAGACTAGGCTAGTTTGGGAAGCCTCCCAGTTGGAGATTAGGTGAGACTGATTGGTGCGACTATCTTAACCCAACACTTTCCTTAAACAAAGAAGATACATCCAGCAAAAAAAGCGGATGCAAAAAAAAAAAAATAAATAAATAAATAAAATAAGAATAAAAAATAAAAATAAATAAAAAATAAATAAATAAACTAGGTAAAATATCATTTAACCTACCCGTGCCCTTATGTTGTCAAAATAACAACTATGAATTATAACCAAGGGGGATATTCATTGTTTTAATTTGATAAGTCAATTAGAAGTTAGAATGTTATTATGCTTTCCCGAGTACATTATATTTAATTTATAGTTTCTGAAGGGAACGAAATATAAAAACGACTAAAATATTATCCACGGTGTAAAAAAAACTCAGTTATCTCACATTTACACTTAAGCAGGACTGGAAAATACCACGGAAACGTTAGTGAGCCACGAAGCATTAGTATATTCAGTCAAAAAGTTTGGTAAATACACCTCACGTTACGAAAGAAAATACATAATCCCTCAGAAAAAAAAATTCTACATATTAGTCTTGTGACATACTTACCCACCCCAGGAAGCCTTAAAAGTGTAGTGATGGACAGCGACATATTAGGATATATGTTTTAGTGCACGCGCTACCATCTCTGAAATATATGTTTTGTTGTGGGAGTTTATTTCTATTCATGTATTTCAGCCTACCCACCCGTTGCAGTCGTCGCATTCATATCGTCTGAAAATATAGTCAGTGAGCACGATAAAAATACGGCATTTCGTTATGATGGCCGGGCCATTTTACCCAGAGCTTGTACCTTCGCTCAAAAAGATTAGGATTGAATTCAAAGATCGGGAAAGAACAGAATGTAGTTGTATCTTATGAACGACAGAGAACTACTGATCCAACAACAACAACAACAACAAATGTTGAAAACTAACAGTGGGCGACTGTTCGAGCAATCCTTGGCTGATTTTAGGGGACGCCATAATGTTGCGTGGCGCGCCACACGCGAAGTTTCCATTTTCTTTTCCATATTCACCAATGAATTCATACCATAATTATAAACCCCAGTAAGCTTACACACACAAAAAAAAGATTAAAAATAAAAAATAAAACATATGCATTTACACAAATATTTAATCATGGTGTTTTACAAACGTTAGTAGAACGTAAACATTATAACCTAATTCAGGTCTTAAAAAATGGGTCATCATGCACAGCCTGCTCGTGTAAACATACTGCAGAGTTGCAGGTTTCTAGAATGTGATCACTGTTGTTGTTTTGTCTGGACTGCGGCAGGTGGCGCTACACTTGCTGACGTCATGTAACTGTTGGAGATTCACTTTCTTTAGAGAAAGTTCGTTTACTCGGACGTTACTCCTTCAGGTAAGTAACTTCATATTTTGGTCAGATTCAGATTTAATTGTACTGTAAGAGACCCCAAGTATAGCAGATTACTTGGTCCTAAAGGAGGACTTTTTTGGAGGCAATTAAATTTAGGTACATGACGTATGACATCCTTAATTACTGTAGCATTACGAACGCGGTAAGGAGGAGTCTCCCCCATAACCTCACTTCAAGCATAAAATTATCTAATAACTGGCGACACCCAGCAGCTATCTCAACACGCGTCAAGCGCTGTTCTTAAATAGAAAACATTAGTGTCAAGGATCAGCAAGCAGGTTAGCAAAAGAATAGTGACAGGTCATGTTTACAGCTAATTCCTCAGAGGAAAATATGCACATAATGGATAAATCTTCGTAAAGTATTATATATATATATATATATATATATATATATATATATATATATATATATATATATATATATATATATATCCCTGGGGATAGGGGAGAAAGAATACTTCCCACGTATTCCCTGCGTGTCGTAGAAGGCGACTAAAAGGAGCGGGGGCTGGAAATCCTCCCCTCTCGTTTTTTTTTTTTTTTAATTTTCCAAAAGAAGGAACAGAGAAGGGGGCCAGGTGAGGATATTCCCTCAAAGGCCCAGTCCTCTGTTCTTAACGCTACCTCGCTATCGCGGGAAATGGCGAATAGTATGAAAAAAAAAAAAAAAAAAATATATATATATATATATATATATATATATATATATATATATATATATATATATATATATATGAGTCCACGGGGAAAATGAAACACGATAAGTTCCTAAGTGCACTTTCGTGTAATAATCACATCATCAGGGGAGACACGAGAGAAATATTTCTCTCTTGTGTCTCCCCTGATGATGTGACTATTACACGAAAGTGCACTTGGGAACTTATCGTGTTTCATTTTCCCCGTGGACTCACAGGAATATCTTGATCACGCGCAAAATTGTGATCCTTTCCAATATATTTTTTTTTCTTTTTTTTTTTTTTTTTTTTTTACTTTGTCGCTGTCTCCCGCGTTTGCGAGGTAGCGCAAGGAAACAGACGAAAGAAATGCCCCCCCCCCCCATACACATGTACATACACACGTCCACACACGCAAATATACATACCTACACAGCTTTCCATGGTTTACCCCAGACGCTTCACATGCCTTGATTCAATCCACTGACAGCACGTCAACCCCTGTATACCACATCGCTCCAATTCACTCTATTCCTTGCCCTCCTTTCACCCTCCTGCATGTTCAGGCCCCGATCACACAAAATCTTTTTCACTCCATCTTTCCACCTCCAATTTGGTCTCCCTCTTCTCCTCGTTCCCTCCACCTCCGACACATATATCCTCTTGGTCAATCTTTCCAATATATATACAATATATATATATATATATATATATATATATATATATATATATATATATATATATATATATATATATATATATATGTCTCTGGATGGCTCTACACCATAGTCTTACATGGGAAAGCCCCTAATGAAGAATGTGCTAGTTCAGGAAACATTATTGTGATTTCGCAACCCTACCAATATAGCCAATGCAATGGCGTTTCACTCCTGGGAGCGGCATGTATCAAGGTAGGGTAGTCGGAATCCGGTACTCCATTGGTGGAGGAGTACCACGCGCGCCCTGTGATTGGTCAGTACGCAACACACCACAGTGACGCTGCACGCTCCACTCATGCTGACCCACGTGAGACGTTACTTGTATATATTCTATGTTGCCGCAGAGATAGAATATCTACAGCCCCATCTTCCTCCTTCAGCACAGGATAGGTGTCGAGTTAAATTATCATCTACCTCTTTCACCTCCTCATTTAAACAGAAAGGACGTTGCGGTAGATAATCTTTCGCTGTCGCTTCCTCATCTACACAGGCACCTCGCAACACTCGCCTCCAACCTATGACCTAGTTTGGTAATGCTGTTGCAGCCTGTGATTACGACGTGGATTGTTGGTCTCAAAGCCCCACACTCCTACAGGAAGGTGTATTTTCGTTTCACAGTAGCCGGCATCTTGATTCAATACGATGAAAAAAGGATGAGGTTCAGAGAAATATATGGATCATGCAGGCAGACAACACGACAGGTTATGTCACAGCCTCGCTTATCGTCACCATATTTAGAAGAAATACCTCCAGACCTTCGCATTCTGCCCTTTTCTGGAAGGGCTCCGCAAAAATCGATGCCAGTTTTAGCTATTTATGACAAACGTAATTTTCCAGTCCCTGCATCGATGCCAAACCAGGAGTAACCTAGTTTAGGATTCTCGATGGAGCATGTGCAGTATGGCAGGGCGTGGCATTATTGATCGACTAATGTGGAACAGTTGCTCCCTCCACTGACGATTTTTGTACTGGACAGATTGCTAGAAGTTTATACAGTGCTCAAGACGTCTGTCTGGTGGAAGAAAAAAATATATACGCACAGTCATGGAACAATTTTCTCATTCTTAGATCTAACCTAGTTTCTCACAATAGTATATCATATCCAAATCCGCTTCTCTGGTCATGATAACATTGTCAATATTGCTCTGATATCAAGCGACCTTCACCTGTCATGTTTACTGATATCTTTTTGTCCAGTAGATCAAGATGCTTCCCCCCCCCCCTCCCCAGGCCTTTTTTTGTGCATCAAAATAAGTATTAAGTGATTCTTTAGTATAAAGTTAGTTGCATTATACTACAGACGAGCGTTCAGAATCACTGCCTACAGTAAATGTTGTCGTCATAACTTTTCCATTGTAATCTAAATCGAGAACCATGTATTTACATAATGAGATGTTCAAAATACTTCGGTTGCTGGTTATAAACATATCAACAACCATAATGACCACGACAGTCGGTATCCATAAGCCCAAATAACCAAACTAATAGGGGACCCCATGAATACGCGAAAATCATCTTGAACTCCTAATGTGTTCACGATCATTTTAATGGTCGTAATAATCGTTGACGGCCTTAATGACCGTGGCACTTGATCAAAGCCCAAATAGCCAATCATTCTTAAACGAAAAACATAATAACTACATCAAAGTACATCAGTGTCAACAGCCCAACATCTAATAATATCCGTGATACTGGTAGCGAAGCTAAGGTGCCACTACTACCTTACCAATACAGACAGGCGGTGGGAGGGAGGTGCGGCAAGCGCAGTGCTATTATAATACTGTGTCAGGAGGGCGGCGGGGCTGAGAGGGAAAGTAAATATTGATCGTGCGGCCGCCATGGGGAGACTACACTGCCGCAGCTCGTACGCCTGGCGAGGTATTTCCTGAGATTTCTGCGAAATTTTGTGCTATGGCTGTCTGTCACAGAGAGAACTTCTAGTTCTTAACATAATTACCATACATCACTATCTACTTTAACATTATTCACAGTGCCAATGGATTTTTGTTAAGGCCTCTTTAAATCACGATGTTGACCTAGAGACGGTATTATAAATAGAGTCGGTAGAGCCATGTTTGCAACACCGTCCGTCAAGTGTTTTTCTTAGAGGGTGACAGTATTTCACTTGGCGTAGGGTGGATGTATGAGTCAGTCCATAAGCATACGCCCGTCACTTGGCTCATTGACTCGAACATCCTTTGAATGTTGACATCTGAGCTTACATGGCCGAGCTCGTCTGTCTTATGGTTATCAACGAAAATGCTATACGAGATGAACAGTAAGTTCAGACCGAACTATTTTAAAATATCAACTTGCCTCAGTTTGCAACCTGTGATTATTCATTCCATGATTCCTAAATCAAGAGGTTCAGAGACAAAGCGTCAGCATTCCAAAGTTGTGAAGAAGAGTGTAAGTAGCAAGTAATACGACATACGAAAGACCTTTCGAATCAATTTAGGTGCAACAGTGCTACTTTCTAAACCGAGTATATATATCAATCTCTCTCTCTCTCTCTCTCTCTCTCTCTCTCTATATATATATATATATATATATATATATATATATGCCACTAAAAGGTTGATTGTGAAGAGCCTACTGCCTAAACGATAAAAAGTACTCGAGGTTTCCTTTTTTACAATAAATGTGTTCTTATCATCTCTTACTTTAAAGATATCAGCGAAGGCATAAAAATGTCGACTCTCTTGGGGGTAATGGCTAACTTGCCGTACATCTAATCCGATAACAGTGCAAAGACAGTCTCTTGAGACAAGTACAGAGAAACCGAGAGGAAAAAATGAGGTAAGCAAGCCAAGGTATGTTTCCCCACAGCTGGTGCGAGGGCCATCACTATTGTCAACCTGCGCATAACTTGCAGCAGTCTTCCTCACGTGCCCGGACCAGCTGTGTTGATGTAAACATTAACTACGCAAGATATACCGTCCAATTTCTCTAGTCATGGTCAATGAACAGTGCTGGATGTAATGTTTTATCTTTAAATTGAGTAAGGGGATAACTTTTATAAATAGCGTAAATGGTAGCTTTCTGCATCAAACCTACAAAATTCTCTTTCTTACTGTCAGTCTGCATATATCAGTTCGTCTGTCTTTCTGTCTATTGATCAATCCCTCTATCTATCCGTCTTTAAGGAGTTTAAAGGTCAGCCTCTTAACAGATCAGGAAGGCAAACCTGTATTTCGTTCTTCGAGCAATGAAGTGTTTCACGCACACACCAAACTTTCTCCAACTGTCGCTTCTCAAGGCTCCAGGAGCCATATCGAATACCTTCACTTCGGCAACAAAGTTGGTAACAGAGGCAGTTCGCCCTGCAAGGACATGATGAGGTTACTGGGGATAAAATCTGGGGTTGTCAACCTTCGGCTGCTGGGTACCAGTTGGGCTCTTGCGTACCTTAAGAGAACCCATGGCATGCCTCTACGAGTACGCTTACAGCGGGTTGAAAAACTTACTCCCTAAGTGTGCGTTCAGACCATATCCCACGGGTCCTCTACGATAGGCTTGGCATGGTTCGACCGACCGCTGAGGTTATAGCCCCTGGGTCAATTAAGCTAAGCTTAGCATAGTTCGTGCGTCCGTAAGCCACAGCGCCGGGTTCATTCATGCTAGGCTTAGCATGGTCCAAGCGTCCAACGATGCCATAGCCCCAGGAACACTTAGGTTCATTCATGCTACGCTTAACATCGCCTCGGGCTGCAGTTCATGCTACGCTTGACATCACCCCGGGCTGTGGTACGTTGGGCTTAGTTTCTTCCAGGCAACACACACACGGAACACGTAGGCAGCACCAGCATCAATTTGTGTATCGTTGCTGTCTTTATACAATGCAAACGCCGGTGTTGACAGTGCTCTCAGCCGTGAGACATACAAATCATTTCAGTACGAAGACACGTACCTCAAAGGCCAGGCCATCATACCTAAGGAACGTACCATCGCGGTCAAGACAAAGACTACCTTATCGGATATAAATGACGGATACAGTCTCATCCAACGTAGGCTCTAGGCAAAAACTATCGAAAGATTCTTTCATTCAAAGATTTACTTAACATAAACTTTCTTCATTACATCACTTACATATAATAAATGTGCTTATGTTTCCCTTTCGATATGATAAACGAAAGAGCTTGCAGCTACATTTTCATTTCTGGGGTTTTATCTACATGTTATACACAAGATTGTATTCTATAAATATATATATATATATATATATATATATATATATATATATATATATATATATATATTCGTTTACCAGAATACTGGCAGCAGCAAAGGGCTTCCATTGCTGGTATCAGCATATAAACATAAAGAAACCAGCAACAGTTTTCGTTGATGTTGATATATATTCTGATGGGAACCGTCTGGATCCCTGCTGCCAGGGTGATATAATGCAGAGAAAGCGTGTATGGCCTTCCAAGCATCTTTAGAAACAGAAGGAGGTGTTCTCGTTATTTCGCTTGACGGTTACGAAATAACTCTGTCGGCCTAGTGAGCCTGACAATCGATAGGCCTAAAGCCGAGGTAACCAACCAACTGGACACCTGATTGGTTGACGATAGAGCCCTTTGTTTTAGCTCAAAGGTCAAACCATCTTCTGTTCCATGGTCCAAATCCGAGGATCAAATGCGTTAATTTCTTGAGTACGTCTGCTGAACCCTGTCAGTGCTATGTCCAAACTCGCTATACGGTACTTTGGCACGGTATCAAAATTCCAAGAGAAAAATGTCGTCACTACCTTGAGTACGATGAATCAACAACACCTTAAGCACAGCGACCTTACCCCTTGTGTGCAGTGCCTTAACCTCCTTTGTACATTGGCCTAGTTTTAACCCCCTCAGAGTACACGAGGTGATTAAATCTCGTACGAGATAAAGAGGAGTTGGGTTCCCGGACGACATCGGGCCATCGTGGCAACACTGGCTACAAAGAAACAAACCGTACCGTAATTATTATACACATCGCGGCAGTAAGATCCCTGAACACCAAGGAGCGACCCCTAAAACAAGGTGATACGATCCTCTGAGTACGCCAGCCTAAGACGTAAACACAATCACTGGGTCACCGAACTTGGCCTTTAGCCATACCAAGAATGATTCAAATCCAAAGGCCAGACAATCATGCCTAAGCGTCATACCGTCGTCCTCAAGAAGTTAACTTCCTACATTAGAGATATAATTCCTGATGTGTAGTTACATACAAGTGATTTACCTCTTGGTCTATGAAGCTTAGTTACCTCTTGGTTTATGAAGCTCAGTTACCTCTTGGATCATCAAGCCTAGACATGACTCGAAATCCGGGTCCTCCCTGTTTTCACACGCATGTACCACACCGTCAGCAAATCAGGGAGGCCACCACTGGATGCCGAAGGACATCACAGGACCCGTTTTATCATAAGAGCGACCCCGTAGGATACCGCTAAAGACAGGAGAAAGGTAAAAGACTGAGAAGAATCCTTATCAAGGTATAACAGAAAACTCATCTAACACAATTCTTAAACCTTAAAAGAACGTTTTCCCGATGAGAATCCTAAAGGGCGAGGGGTCAAGGGGAACAAGTTGAGGGCATTGTCTGGAACAAGAACTGAAGGACATGGTTTTATTGTAAAGAAAAAAAAAAAAGTTTAGCTACTTGCGATTTTGGAGATTAGCGAGTAAGTTCGTCGTTACCGAAGTCTGTTTACGCTCCGAGGAATAGGGTAAAACATTGTTGCTCAACCCATTTTTCACAAAAGCTCTGTCCATACGGCCATTCATGATGATTTGCACATACCCACGCCCTGTCATGTATAACTTAAAACTGCCTATAGGTAGGCTGAATTCACAGTGTCCTTTGTGGCCGTTGTTAAATTCGTCAGGTCTGCCAGGACGGGACCTTGCATTACGGCGGCCCTGTTTTCTGGCGTGTCCTGGAAGCGTCATCCAAGGGAATTTATCAGTCTCTGTCGATTATGCCAACCCCCCCACCCCCCCGCCTCACCAGTTTAAGGTATGTGTGCCTTAGTTACAAGCAGTGAGGGCTCAGTCGACCCAAACATCCACGAGACAAGAATAAAAGTTGCCCATAGCTCACGAGATCCTGGATTCTCCAGCCGAGTCCTGATGAATCAGACAAACAGCCTTCCTCTGCAGATCATAATCGCGCGCACACACACACACACACACACAAAGGGAGCAGAATAACATTAAGATCGCTGACGCACGAACTGTGAATAAGGAGTTATTAACAATCTTTTGGCGTGAGGATTTACCGGTCAGAGCCGCTGGCCCTTAGTTGTGAGCTTTAGTATTCCCTTCTTAGATGGAGGACAGAAGGGGGGTGGAGACGAGACGAGACTGTAGACGTTACCGGGTTATCAATATTTCTTTTCTTTCATACTCGATCTCCATTTCCCACGTAAGCAAGACAGCGCCAGAAACAGGCGAAGAAAGGCCACAGGGTGTTATTATTACTAAACTAGCACAGGCTTGTGGATTATTTCATGAAACAGCTGCAACATTTCTGGATTCTTCTTCAGGAAGTAAGACAGCTAATCATATTCATATAACAAGATCTAGAAGAAGATAAAAAGAGGTAGCTTTGCCTGCAGAAAAATCCCCGTCACAAACGACTTAGATTGAAATGCGCAAAGACAGGAAGACCAGAAAGAAGACTTGTCACCGCAAAGAGAAGAGATAATGACACTTCCTTTAAGCGCAGGAGCAACTCTCTTCAGCGGGTGACACGCAGTGATTTCTGGCGGAGGTGAAAGTTGTGTGCACGTAAAAAAAAAAAAAAAAAACAATGTTCTCCTTTTTCTAGGTTCTATCGGCCAGGCTAGAGCTCAAGCCTGAATGATTTCAAGACATAAATGGTTGAAACCGGAGGGAGAGGATCTAAAAGAGAGGATACATGTTTTTATTCCAGTAACATCAACACCTCCCACGCGCTCGGCAGAGATAGAAGCATCGCCTCAAGAGAGGCGGTAATCATGCCATGGAAAATGAAAGAGAACTTGGTCATAGTTATCCCAAGTGGCGAGAGTAAAGTGCCTAATGTGGCCTCTATAGATGAGGCAGTCGGAGGAAGAGGTGCAATGAGACAAAAGACGTTCACATTAGCGTTACTGATACATAAACTCAAACTGCGTTGCTCTGCTTGTAACGAAGGATTACAGAGGGAAAAACAGACCCCTTGTTGAGAGAGAGGTCGTGAGGGTCTGAAACGTAAGCAGTGTGGTTGATGATATGCTTCACATCGTTAAAAATGTAAACGTGAGACTTTTAACTCTCCCTGCCGGCAATGTGTGCTGGAGGAATCAGCCTTTTCCTGTGGTGTATGTTGGAGTCTACTAAGTAGAGGGGCCTCAGCTTGAGGATAGCAAGGTGTATAGGTTCGAGTCTCTTAGAGGAGCTGAGCTTGAGGATGACATGATATCACAGCCTCGTCATAGGAACTGAAATAGTCGAAGAATGTTTCAAGTTTCTTGGGTAAGGATAGCGGTAGATGAAGCGGAAAAGTAATGGTAAATGGAAGACGCATCTGAGGCCAGATGACGTCAAAGGCTGGAGGTTTAAGATCCATGACGCGTGCAACAACTGTGTTGAATGTAAGAATAACCAGAGATTATGGTTCCTGAATATAAGATGTCGTTGGAGATCGACAGTCACTAATGAAAACATCATGAGACACTTGGGTCGCTCGAAGAAGTGAGACACTATAAGAGATTTGTGTTCAGCAGACGAAAGGTTGGTGCAAAAACCACGAAAGGGGTCTTGGGAGGGGCAGGTGCTGTTCCTGCTTGAAGCATATCTCTCCATGGCAGCAGAGATAAGCGGGGCTCCGGAGATTCTTCGCTCACCCTGACGCACGGTGAGAAATCGACCGTACTTTGCAAGCATCACAGTGAGAAAGAGAAAGGAATGGTTTGATAAAGAATGTGATGATGAGAAGTAGAGAATGAGAAGGTGTATGGTCCATTTTGGGAAATGATAAGGCTAGCCCGATTTCTTAGAATATACAAGACAGAGACACCTGCAATCCCGAAAGGGATGATGTAAGATGGCTTCTTTCAGCAGCCCCGCTACCTTCAAAGTTGCTCTTACAACAGGGACTGGGTAAGGAATATGCCTTAAAGAGCAGAGGGTCCGAGCAAGGAGCCGGTCCTGTTACTAGCCAAGCCCTCCCTCTCGTTGGCAGCAGCCAAACCAAACGTGATGTGTGTGATTAGGATGTGTTAGGAAGGGCTAGGGTGATCATCAACTATCTGAAATTTTGAGGCTTTTCTTCGCGTGAAATCAGCGAGTACGTTACCCTCTGTAATCCTTTAGCGCTACCGCTCACTGGATGAGCATAGGGTGCAGTACAATAAATTTGCCGGGGACACCGGCACATATCATTACTTGCAATAAGGCAAGGCATTCGTCACACCCTCACGAAAGACAAGGTGGTTAATACGAATAACCCCCGTGAAAACAGCGTGTTATCTTAACTGACATACTGGAATATCATGTCCCCCTACAGTATCTCAGTGCCCTCTACAAATGAGATTTTCAAACCTATTCTGATATATAGAACGTGTGGGCTTGATTAATTGCAAGACGTGGATTAACAGAATAAGGAAGAACCGTAACTATGCACATAAATAAAGTTTGGATCTTTAGTTGTACCGAGTGTAAAGGTATTATCATCATCATCATCCTCACTTAACCGTCCTGCCCCAGGATCCTTTTTACGGCGCCCCCTACAACGCCGCCGTACGTACTGTGCCATCCTCTCAGACCAGTACCGCGTCGCGCCAATCACATGGTCGTATCTCGCAAGTCATAATTCTAATCTCAAGTTCACAATTTCTTGTTAATGACCAGAGGTAAACCAGAGGCATCCCTGTCATCGGGACCTTGACCTATGACCTTTAAACAGGCATACGTCCTCTCACGTTATATTATCTTGCTTTATGACTTTTACAGATTTCTTTTCTGCATATGATGTAATAAAATCTTACCATAAATATCAATCAGTTTAACGTCTGGAAGCCTGAGGTATTTACGATGGTGTCAAGAGTAATATCAAAAAGTAAATGAACGTATAAACGGTCTACGATTCCTATGAAAACAAATGCCACTGTCTTTATGTCAAACACACACACACGTGCGCGCGCACACATGAATCCACACAAAAAAGAAACAAAACATGCACTAAAAACAATTACAAGACCTACAAATACGCTGTGCAGCAACAAGTACATAACACGCCAGCATAAACATAAAAAGATTCACAAAACCTACACGGAGCGATACATAACACAAAGAAGAACCCGGCACCCACACTCGCCCTGTCACCAGCGGCAGACTTCCGCATGCAGATATGGGTGTTTACCTGACCTACAGGCTAACCTCTATCTGCCCCTCTCCCCCTGACTCTCACCCGTACATGACTCCCACACGGCCTTCACCTGTGAGGGGGGCCTCTTGCCGTTCACCTGTGCAGGGGCCCCTTTGTTATCCATCTGTCGTTCACCTCAATAGTTGCCTCATGCTCAACCTTCGTAGCCCGTTGGCGTTCACCCATATGCCGGGTACCGCCGACCAAATGTTCGTTTGTAAGAACCCCTGTGTAGGGGGCCCCCTTCGCACGCACGTGCAGTCATTAAAATGCATAATGCCTATTGTTTTCCCCGCCGGTTTGAGTCATCGTGACATTTTAGCCAAGGAGGAAGATTGGATAAGTAGGAATCAAGTAGTGCCGAGCGTTAACCGTAAAGCTAGTGTACAAAATGACAGCATTTTAGGAAAATGAATCTATTTGAAACTATCAAGATAGTTCTCTCTCCAAATGCAAGACCTGATAACCACAGAGGCGTCAGTGTGGTACTTACAACCTAATCAGCGCGGCCGTCACAGCCCTCCTACTCTACAGAACCCTGTCTGAGTTTCCTTCTGGTGTTCTGAGGGAGTAACTCAGTGTCAGCAATCAGAGTAACTGAGGATTGGCTTTGTCTGCGCAAGCTCTTGTACTGTAACGGACAGGTAAAAAAGATGACATGTATGACTGCTGTCAGAGTCAGCCCAGCCAGCCTGCCTTCAGCAGTTGGTCACTAGTTCATCAAGGTCCGCAGTTGCCAGCTCTCACCGGAGGAAGTCTCTCTCTCTCTCTCTCTCTCTCTCTCTCTCTCTCTCTCTCTCTCAGCACGATCAAACATGTATCTTAACGTACACGATCGTACAGAAACATTATTGCTCTTCAGAACTATGTTGGTAAATAAAACCATATATAGGTCACTCCTTAAAGGGATATTTAGCTCACGAAACTAAAAACAAACACATCTATACAAAGACGGGGCCGGGGGGTTAGGAGTTGCGCGGTTATAGCTAGCTACAAGGCGGACGACTTACCGGGCTGGGTGGCTGGCTGACGAGCTCGCTCATGGTCGTGAGAAAGGTTAACACAACTCTGGTCCATTGTTTCTTTTTTCTTAAGTTTGCTCAAGTTTCACAACTGAACATCTGAAAGGAAGCTTCGAAAATGAACGCCCAACGCTGGGATGCTCTCTGTTCCTACCGTCCTTGAAAGCAAGTGAGCTCTTAAGTGCTTGGAGGTTACGTGTAAGAGGATGTTACACGCATCTCGGTCAACAGAGGAGGTGAAAAAGTAAACATTACAAAATGACACGAAAATCTTTATCCTGTACCAAAATGTGGGTGAGAAATGCTTCGGGCATTTTGTATTAATTGTTCTACTCTGTCTTCATGATTTCGAATACGGGATGATTTGAAATTTTCTTGATTTGTCATATACTCATGGTGTAGACATTTGACTATTTTGGCCAGGGAATGTAATAAAATCGACCATTTTGGAAATCAAAGAACTGCTGTGCTGTGTATGTGCGTGTGTTACCGGATTCAGCCTGTTCGGGTTACACATTCGGCGAGATTTCATCATCCGAATACTATCGTCAATTTCAATCCAAAGGCGTCCATGCCTTGTTACTGACTGTAGCGAAGCCTAAATGCAGCATGAACCCCTAAAAAAGGAGTCCTTAACCCTCTAATCACATTTCTTTCATTTTCATTAATTTCACCATTTCAAGTCTTAATATTAATTTGTTCTGTTACACATCTGGCTGACACCTCTGCTAATAGCTTACTCCTTTCGGAGACCTGTCGAATGATGTTTTCTCTCATATCTGTTATGACCTTCACTCACGGCACCGCTTCAAAGGAGGAGCCTGTCTTACCCCCCACACCAGCGAGCCTGTTAACAAGCCTAGCAGACCTTGAATCTCTAAAAGTCTGACGTCATTTGGCCGAAGATCTGGTGCTGATGCATCATTGTCTTGTACATTCTGTATAACTGTTACCACTTTAACAATCTGAACCCATACCTGACAATTGTGATAATAGTCTTTTGACCACGCTCATGCACCCTTTGAGCATGAGCTAATATACCGTCTTACCATGTAAATAATGTAATACTGTATCAGGTTCTGTCCAATAAACGATGATGATTCCAAATCAGCACTATACCCTTCTCTTTTACACAGTGCTCTCTCTTCCTCACGAACTTCAAACGTTATTCGACCACCTAACTTCCAGCGACGAGGCTATAACATTTTTATATCCTCAAAATGAGGTTCTAAAATATGCACCTAAGTTGTTATAACCCCCATATACAGACAGTGGTGGTTCACAGCCCCAAGTTTACATTCTTAGTATTCTAGAACAGACTATCAGCCACTCTACACATATTCTTGATCCTGAAAATAATTTCCATCACTATTTCTTCGTTTTCTACTTAGGTATACTACTGGACTTGCCATGCGTTCACAAACCTTCTAATCTCTCTCATAGCTGCACGGTTTCCCCTTGCATGACAATTCATCGCTTCCTCTTTCCCCACTTCTTCGCTTACAATGAATGTGTACGGCAAGCGCATCCGCTAACTCGAGCTAAACAGAATTTCACTGACAGACGCGAACTTCCGAGATGGTCAGACATTGTTTTCTTTTAGTTATCCGGGTATTTTTCTAATAAATAAACATTGCACTTTCATTGCCTTACATATTCAGACTTGAAAATGATCTTGGTTCTGTTAAACCATCGTCATATCCCTTTCAGTCATGAAAGTTTCGGCCTTCAGTACAGTGACATTTTGTTTAATCACGCCAAATATTGAAAGCAGGAAGCCTTTATCCCCTTGATATACGTACTAATGTGCATCCACTTCCGTCCCCATCCCTGTTGACTGACTGGTTGGATATCTGGGGTTTAGGCCATCGACTGCTAGGATAAGGCCAACATCAAGCAATAACCACGAATAAATATATCAAATCATTCCCATGTTGAGATAATTCTAAAAACAATACACCTTTCATTGTATAAACAGCATGGAGGGAAATCATAAAAATACGGAAAAACGATAATTATCACTTCACGTAACGCATTACCTGTGCCTAAGAATACTGACATAATTTCGTCTTCAATTAACATGTTTTTGTTGCGATGGTGGGATGGGTAACCCGAGACAGACTGTAACTATTCATCCTTACCTTCATTTTGCTTACTCTTCTTAGCACCACCAATCATACTCATTCATAAAATAGCCGCTCTTTCGGCAAGAATCACAGGCAATCATCCACCCTTACCACCATTCACCCACATGTGCTGCCGTTTTCAAATTTCAGAGACTTGTTTCAATTAAGATATTTTCGAACTACAATATTCATTTACGAGTTGAAAATGTAGCGCGAGAGCCGCCAAAGATCGGCATTTATGAATACATCTTACTTTCAAAAGCCAGATCCATGTTTGCAATGTTGACAATCACACAGACACACCATACGACAGCATGTACATAATCTTTGTGGCCCTTACATTTAGTTCAGAAACCTAAAAAGATTCAAGGTATTTCGGACAGCCCTGAGAGCCAATGAGCTTCACCGTAGTGTTCTCTTACCAATCAGCGTCTTTCCCGTCCTCCACACCCCCAACGCGCCTGTGAATGTGATATGCCCACCCACATTTCGTAACCTTTTCGAGATTTTCTCCATAATCAATCGTTTATAGAAATGTTTTGTTCCAGCATAATGAGTCTTAGTGGTAGCATTCGCAGTCTTATGTTTATGTGGCTTATTTTTCTCTAAAAATAATCGGAGTAAAAATAGTATTTTACAACGAAAATTATTTTCTAACGTGCTATCTGACAATGTCTTCATGCATTGACACTTAATTTCCAGCTCTGCTAGACCACTATACTTATCCATTGATTTTGAGGTTTACCTATTCTAGACCCAACCACGACCCTACGAGGTCCATTAATGAACATCCCAGGTGGAGCATGGCGGCAGATGACCAGGGAACACCGTATGGCAACACTGGGTACGTCCTTGAATGCCAGTGAGTAAACATAGTCCTGCAGATATTTTGATATGCACTTAAGACTTTATAGCTGTCATTTGATACACAACACTTGCTTACTAAGCACTGACATAGGTACAGTTTTTTAACTGATATAGCACAGATATAACCACCAAACAGATTATCAATGCACAAATAAGACTGGTACGAATGTTTATACACTGCACATGCACATTGTCAATAACGAATGAAATATATCTACATTATAATACTAACTTAAAGGCCTTAGTGCTAAAAGGTCGCTAGCATGGTTAGCAAAACTGTATGGCATATCAAAAGCAAGGAACTTTCATTGACCTGTCACGTATTTCTGGTGTCAGGAAATGTGATTGATATTTTGGCTCATTCAGAATTATTGGTTACATGAGAGAGAGCTTTGTGCACACCCACTCTTCACGCATGGACTTATCATCAATGCCGATGTACTATACGTAAAGATAATGTCGGATGTTTACGTTTCGGGCGAGTTAAAGTTGATGATTACAATACTATGGTAAGACCCTTGAGAATTTCAGGACGACTTCTGGGTTGGATGGACGTAAGGCCTATGACCTAACCCTTAGGTCAGATCAAGATAAAGGCTATCATGGGTTTAGTACCTTCGTGTTTATAGGGTTAAGGATTTAGAGGCTGGTGCAGGGTGTTTAAAACTGATACAGCGGGGAATGTCACTGCTGCCGATTTTAAAGATATACATAACTAAAGAATGTATTGCTGGAAGATACCTGCTATGTGAAATTGGAGACTAGGAAAGATGGAGACCCAAGTGGACCGTCTTGGTACTGAAAGAGTAGATCATTACTAATGTTGGATAATTTCGGTGCTGGCTATGACAACGTTTGATGGTGTATACAATACTAAACGTCAGTAGTGAATGCCACTCTTGAGTCTGGAAACCTGAAATGGAATATTCAAGGATGTGATGACCTTGACTTTGACCGGACCCTTAAGAAAATTGTACGAAATAAGTAATTACATGTTAACAATTATATTACGTGAACGAAAATTGAGTAATAAAACATGAGGTAATACACTTTCTACTGTCCTGCCAAGTCACACGTCTCCTGTGCGCCAGACATACCCAGATAGCCTTGGACGAAAATAGGAATCAACTCCTCCTGCCAGTGTGGTAAACACGAGTGTGTGTGTACCCCGTGGAACGTAGGCAGTTGTGTACAACCCTCGGCTCCGCCAGTTAGAACATAGGAACGGTAACACATCTAACCAATCATGTAGCGAAGACCCACACCCTTCACCAATAGGAGGACAGGAACGTCACGCCACCATACGCATGCTAACCGTTGTGCTTTGGCCTTGGAAATATGATCGTTTGACGTGACGCATTCTTATTTGGTTTTCCATGATGTACAATCAATTGACGGGGAGTTTTTTTTTTTTTTAAGATTAATAGACATTTATGAAACTACTGCATTTTTTTTCCAAACATGCTTACATCTTACTTCAATAAAAGTCAACAAGAAAATGAAACCATTCAGATCCGACTACGAGGTTACTTCCTGGTCCTTACACAGACGTTTGGATACCACCATCAAAATTGCAGTTGTGACAAACAATAAATGCCTCAACCTGATGCTGACTTTATGATAGGTAATGGATACGCTTCATTCTCCTTATGGCTCACAGAAGCGACTACGTTTCCTTCTGCAATATTAGCTCTCGGAAGACGTATAGCTTACAGCAAATTTTTATCCATCTTGACCGCGACGGACTTGCCCACTAACAACACCCAATTCGACTGCCTTATATTCCACGACATCTGGATCGTAATCAAATTAACTTTTTGAGTATGATGATAATCCTCTAAAGTATAACGTTACGAATCTAGTGTACGAAGGTCTAGCCACTGAAGTAACCGTCTTCCTTTTGAGTGACCAGCCTGTTCAAGGGCCATTGTAAACTAGATAAAATCAGCCCTGGCATTACATGCAAATGCCTTTTATACGGAATGCCTACTGCATAACCGTGCCATCACCAAAAAAAAATACTTTGTACATAACGTATGCAATTCATTGCAGTATATATATATATATATATATATATATATATATATATATATATATATATATATATATATATATATATATATATATTATTAAAGCATCCTTTACAATCTTAAAACAACCACAATAAGACAATCTACACATAATATTTGTAATGTGAATACAGACAGCTCAATGGTAAATCAGGGCCATTCTCATAATCAATATGCATCCACCAAGATTTTATAACACTTGGGCTTACCATGCCTACGCACGCGCCTCCTGTGAATTCACTGTTCATGCTTCTGACCACGACAGTATCATCAGTCAACTATCCATTAGCAAAGAGGACGGACGGTCCGTTAACCTAAACATTGAAAATGGCGACTCATGGTGGGGGAAGTCTTGTACTATACCAATGTTTCACACTTCATACCAAGATTTTCATTTCATTTTTTGCACATTACTGATTCTTTTGACAAATAGATACTATTGATGATGCGAACTTAGTAATGTATCTGCATTTTTTTTAGATTTTAAGAAATATACTTACTGCATAAAATCATTGAATATCTAGTGTTTTTCTTCCCATACTCTCCTCCCAATTGTCTACTCTAGAAATTCTTGCACTGTATGCGTTCACTGATACAGTAATGCAGCTATATTCTAACGCGATCCTTTCGGTGACCTTAATTAGATTTGTTATGTGGACAGCGCTATGGTAGACTGACTATAGCTTCATGATCAAATCAGTGCTATACAAGGAACAAAAGACAGACATTTCCGACCGTCTTGCATGAAATATTAAAGTAAGGGGTTACATGTTTGTGAGGGGCCGTGTTCTTTTGGGGAAAATTACTTAACATCATTGCCTAACCCGTTTATCGCTCACCTGGAGGAGAAATAAGTGTTACCCAACCTTAACCTTCATCTTATAATTAGAGTTGAGATAAGATAAGGCCAGCTACGCAACGAACTTCAGGGACAATGCGTCTCTGTGCAGCAAGGTAGACAATGCAAGCGTTTCATGCTTCCGTATCAGAGGAAGGTGCCCCTATCAGAATTACGGACAAATTAATTATCACCTTAGGTTGTCATTCTTTTTTTTTTTATATAAATATCTCTATCTCATCAGTGTAGTGCAGTAGAGAGAAGTGTTTCTACAAATCAGGATGACTGTTTCTTTCGTTTCCTGCATGGGAACTGGCTTAGCTTGATATGTGTAAATGATGCCCTTGAACTTTGACCTGATCCCTAAGGGTCATGTCAAAGGCCAAGGTCATCATACGGAAAGACCGTGCCGCCGTGCTCAAGGGTCGTAGCACCCGTGCTCAAGTGATTAACCCATTACATCGGTGTGAGACTCCAAGTAGAAACAAAGTTTCTAGCCTGTGGTTACGTACACTCGTAGTAACGCAAGGGTGACGTCACACATCAACACGTGTGCTGGAAGCCCCACCATCTCCTCAAGAGAAACCCTCAAACACTGGGGTGATTATCCACTCAGCTGCTACGGGGGATTAGAAAGAAAGGTATTATTCGTAAAGAGATGCTGACAACATTGAAAGCCTTTCTTGGAGGATCTGATAGTGATAGGGAAAACCTGTCTATACAGCTTGTAAAAGCAGACGAGACGATCAATTAACTTACCGTTAGACCTTAGCCTGGTAATTCATGATTTAGCACGAAGGTGCGACCCTCGGGTTATTCAATGGCCCGATGGATTTTGACCTTATCCATCTGGATCAAGTCAGAGGCTGGGCCATCATACCTAAGGGTTGTAACGTCAGGCTCAGGGGGCTATGTGGACCGCATGCCCAATTCAGGTCCGCTAACTCACTAATGCGGGAAACGGCGAATAAGCATAAAGGGGGGTGGGATGAGGGAGGGGATATATGAGGGGGAATGTTGATATACACAGTGGATAGAATGGGACTATCCTCGCAGCAGTGTATATGACCCGGTATGAGCTCTTATGTGGTTTTGGTGCCCAGCTGCACCAAGGAAACGAAGGATTTCAGCTGGCGGGATGGCGCCATTACACATGCTACTGTATGATTTACTACATTCCTCCCGCTGAATGGCGTGGGGATCACGGTTAAAAAGATCCTTCCGATTTGCTGACTCGTAACGTCATTACCCAATCTGGCCCAACTAAGCAGAAGTGTGCGCATAGTGCACAAGCCAAAGAGATGCTTCCTGGTACGCCCGTATCTCTAATGCATTTTTCTTCTCTCGTGGTGGATGGATCTAAAACGTTGTCGCAATATTCAGAGGGTTGCATGACAAGCGTTTTGTATGCCAGTGCTTCAAGCTACTGACACGCATCCTTGACGGTTCATACGCATGAAGTCAAAGAGGCTCATTGGTGGCCTTGGCTTAACCTCTTGAGCGAGAGGGTCCCACCTAAACAAAACACAGCTGATCAACTTTCGTCTTATTAGCGATGAAAGGATCGAAGCCACACAAAACCATTACTTCGTAATATTAACATTACGACTCTACGCATATATTGGACTTCGCCACTAAAGCCCTTGAGCAAGACGGAACGAACCTTGAGCACCACTAAACGACCCTTGGCTCCGGTGGCCTGGCCTGTGACTTGACCCACGGGTCATATCGTCGTGCTCATGTGGTTAGCGAACCCGAAACGATCTTCGGAAATCCCAGCAAAACGAATATTACTCTATTATCGTTTCAAATAATGTCTTGGAATTGCTTGTAGGATGAACTACTTTTGGTGGCACGAGTGACGTCAATAAATACTGATGCCGTGTGTCACTAGAGAACCGTTAATTATTTACAGACAAAATGTCGGCGGTGTAATCAAATATCAGGAGTTTACCACCGAGTCCGGCATAACCGAAACGAGATATTGTCACAGCTTTATCCATTCAATAATCAAATATCATCATGTAATTATGTTTATCTTAAAGGGAATTCTGGTAGCATGCGAACACGAGAAAATATGAAAAAAAAGGGGTGGAAGATTGAACAAGTAAACTTGGTATAAGTGAGCAACTGAAAATAGACAAACAAATGTTAAAGAACTATTATGTATATATAAAAGGAAAATAGGTAAATGAGGTAAGGAAACATGAGGTGAGACTACGGTAACGGTACAACGGACACTAAAAAGTGAGGGATTGTGTGAGTGGGCGGGAGTAGCGTCGAGTTGACCCTGAGGCTTGTGTGGCGTAGTTGATGATGGGGCAGATTCTTAACGTCTGGTGCAGCCAGTATGGCTAGGCTTTGGTACACATTTTGACGCTCTATTCATCCCAAGTGTTGACGTACCTAAAAAGGGGAGGGGTTGGGGGTGGGAGAGGGAACCACTACACGCTTTACTTCTTAAGCATCTGCCATTATTTTAAGCTAGACTGGCGATAGAAGATTGATTTGGTGGTCTTTACACCAACATGAGCTCAGCTCCAACATGCTCTGGCTGAGTTTAGCCCAGACGTCCCTCACCCAAAAGGTTTTTCTTTCTTGATATATGAATCCTCACTATCTTCCAACATCATATTGAGCTTCTATTAATGGATCCTTCCTGCATATAAGAAACAAACAAACCATAAATTTTCTGTCTTGGTATATTTTGTACAGATGGGACTTTGAAGATACGTTCAAACTGAGACTGAAAGATTAGTTTAAAGAGATTAGAGTTACGATTCCTCGTTTTGAACGTTGGGAGCACATTGATTAAACTTGAAAGTAAGGAAGCTATCCCACGTATCGGGTGTTAACAACTCTTGTTAATTTCTTGCGAAGACAAACACTAAAGGAACAACCCTTTGAATTCTTTGATAAAATGACCTTTAATCTGACACGTTACGTCGAAGACCAGGCCATCGTATCGTGGGGTTCGAGTCGTACAGTAATCCTTAATAAGTCGTACAGTCGTGTTTAACACATCGTATTGCCATACTCAAGGGTCGTACAGTCGTGTTCAAGGATCGTACTGTCATGTCATGTTTATCTTCAGTTTAGACGCTAAAAAATATGCACAAGACAAAACAAAAAGAAGGCTGAGCAGGGTAGAAAACGATCACGTAGTACATTAACATTGACTTACTGGTCTGGATTTTGAGCATCGATAATATTTGTTTAAGATTAAAGCTTAAAGATATGCACAGAATGCACTGTGCATCAAAGTGAAAAAAAAACAAGGTTAAGACTTTCGACATTCTTACTGTGCTGTATAATCAATTCTATACTTATCTTCGTCATATAGATTTTCTTGACTATTATTCGATACTCTGCATGCCTTATATTGTTATATATAGAATGCTCTCGTGATTTTTTTTTCCGTAGGAAGATACTGACGGGGCGAGGATTGAGACTTGTAAGATGGTGTAGCCCACATTTGTCTTTGAATGCAGGCAAACAGCAAATAAATAGAGACTAGAATGATCTAAAAAAAATAGTATGAATATTGGATTTTGCCTTCAAATTACCTTCGATGAGAAAACTGTAATTAACTCCTGAAGGGTACGACCCTTAGGTGCGATGACCATACTGCCATCAAGACCGTCAAGGGTTAGGTCACAGGTCAGGTCATCATACTTCCGGGTTCTGCCGTCGGGCTCTGGGAGTTAATTCGCCTTATTTCACTACTGAACACATCACAACAACAACAACAACAAAAACATCTCATACTATACAACGCAACTTAGACCTACCCTTGAACTTTATCGACTAATTGCTTCCGTAGTGCGTCTGAATACGAGTTGCAAATATCTATCCTTGAGTAACGGTACCAACACCGGACAACAAACTGGCGGGAAAGGCCACTTGTATTATGATGCTTCGCGGGGCTGCTCAGTCGCTCATACGGGAGTATTTTTATAAACAGTGCCTTTCTTGAGTCTAAGACTTTGCGTATCACACATTTTTAAAACGAATACACTTGTTGCACACACAAAGGCTAGTATGAAGCTAAACTTGAATGTAAGACGGCATACCTCCAATACTAATAATAAACTTTCTTGGCACAGGTGGTCTAAACCAGGTGTGTTATGGTTTCAGAAGCGTCGAGGTTGTGTAACCCCACCGTAGCTGTATGACGTCACCAGACTTGTCTCAATGAATGGCGCTCTCGAAGTGAATGTTGGGAGGTGCGCGTGATGGGAAGCTCTGATTGGTCGGCGGCCGGCGGTCTGGTATGAGAACAAACGTGCCTTTCGCTTTCTATTTCTCTCGTTCTCCGAGAAATTATGCTTTTTCTACTAATCAGAAAAATCTACGGTGTAATTTGTGAACTGGAAATGAAAATTGTATTGAACCGAGGTAATACGCATTACCAGTAAGAGTGTTAATCCCCTCAGCAAAGATAAGATTCGAGCACGGCGGAACGACCCTTGGGTACGACTATACGAATCTTGGGTAAAATTGCTTGGCTATAGGCCATCATACCCAAGGGCCTGCATCATTGTACTCAAGAGCCTCACTGTCGCTCTCAATGGGTCAGCAATAGCCATGCCCAAGCAGTGGTTGACCTTTCCCATAGACGATACTACCCAGACAAGAGACCTCTGTAAAAACATGGTCTCTCCACAAACGCTGGATCGGTGTATCGATATCTCGGCTAGTATTGGTATCTTGGGCCAAGACAGATCTCCTCTCTCTCTCTCTCTCTCTCTCTCTCTCTCTCTCTCTCTCTCTCTCTCTCTCTCTCTCATATCTTACACTTTTCCATTTAAATCGTAATAAGAAAGGTAGCTACTGAGTAGTCTGACAAACTAACCGAATGATACAAGTATTGGCATAATGACAACGCTGGTATCACTTGCATACACATATTATCACTGGATTAAACAACTATGCTGCATTGTAGAGAATGATGAAAAGTAACTAATTTTTCTTACAAAACTTACTGTAAAATGAAGGAGCTAATCATTTTTATGCATATCGTCTGTGAGTGACCCAAGCCTCGTCTACATCCGAAGATTCTTGTCCTGAGCAAAGCAGTACGTAGACTTCTAAAAAAAACACTAATTGGTCCCTGTGTGAAGTATTGGTATCATATCTAGAGCAGTTCTTTATTCCTATTCCCTTCTTTTGAAAATATTACTTTGATTTCTGCTTCCGAAAAGTGTCGTGCCTCCTTCGTCAAGCCTCTGCGTCTCATAATATCTTTGCACAGCTGTTGGCAACTCATCAATGGTGAACCTTTGTGATGTCATTAAAAAAAAATCTATAAAAAAAAATGGATTATCGTTTTCTTGGTCTATGTCTTTTAGTTCTTCCCGTGAATGGAATTTTGATATCAAAAATCACTGTTGACGGAACATAACCAGATATGAACATAGGCCTGTAAATGGTCATAAAAGTAATGCTGTGCTTGCATACCGTTAAACAATCAGGATGTAACTGAACACTAAAGAATTCCTTAAGAAAGACGAGGAGGCTCTCTGTAAGGGTGGATAACCTCCGCAAAGGTTACGTCAAGGTTCCGAGCGGATAGGTGCCACTTGTTTGCTATCATCAAAAGGTGTATATATATATATATATATATATATATATATATATATATATATATATATATATATATATATATATATATATATTGGAAAGGATCACAATTTTGCGCGTGATCAAGATATTCCTGAGTCCACGAGGAAAATGGAACACGGTGAGTTCCCAAGTGCACTTTCGTATATATCAACTGACTTATATTTCTCTCTTGTCTCCCTTGATGATGTGATTATTATTGCATGAATTATTATCAAAATTACTATTATCATTATCATATATATATATATATATATATATATATATATATATATATATATTATCATACATATATTATCATACATATACAAGCTTCACTTGATATAACTTACAACTACACGTATCTGCAAACGTGCGCGTGATTGCACTGTTTGCCAAACTTGAAAGCAACATCGCAGTCATTTCCTCTTCTTTAAACTAGCAGTGTGCTTTCACGGAATTCTGAATTGACATTTTCAACTTTGTCGCTTTTTCAGCAATGTAACTTTGCGTTATTCTCTTCATAACTTTCGTATTCATCTTCCTTTGATCTTTTACTAATGACGCCCAAATTCTTTTCTTCCTGTCTTTAACTTCGATTAATTTCTCAATGCGAGGACGATAAACGTAGTGAGGAAGTGTAAGGCGTTACCACTGTCTTGATCACGTGAAGATGTTCAACTTTCTTCGGTACTACGAACTTAACTTTCATGTCTTGTTCTAATACCATTTAAAGCCTAGCCTGTTCATTGTCGCAAACGTGTACGTGGGTTGGGCTAGCGCCAGAAAGTAAGGCCACACAACGGCGACATTAGACCAAGATATCTCAAAACAAAATTCTTGCAGTGGCGTCGTGATAGCTATACCTCGCTCTTCTTTGTGGGCCGCCTGGTTTTACCGACTACCTCTGGGCCGCCTGGTGTTATCTACTACCTCTGGGCCACCTGGTGTTATCTACTACCTCTGGGCCGCCTGGTGTTATCTACTCCCTCTGGGCCACCTGGTGTTATCTACTACCTCTGGGCCGCCTGGCTTAGTCTACCTCTTGATCAAAAAAGACGCTGTTGATGTTATATGAAGCAAATCGAACTGAAGAGCTAAATCAGGTAATGTTTAATGCTAACTTCTAACAAGCATTATATATATATATATATATATATATATATATATATATATATATATATATATATATATATATATATATATATTGATAGGCGCATTTTGGTCATAATTTCGTTTCATCTGCTCGCCAATTTATCTATTTTTCATTTCTTGCTTTTCACTGGGAAGTACAAGTATTATTTTGCAGAATGTATAAATAATCTTGTGCAGAGTTACATAGTGCCTACAAATTCTTTGAGAAATTCAATTAGATATTCAGTTAGTTTTGATATGTACATTTCATTCCTGGCTTCATGTCATCTGCTCGCTGATCTGTTAGCAATCATTACAGCAAGTACACTTAAGATTTCCCAGAGTACACACACACACATCTAATCTGTGGTCGTTGTTTGTCAAGAGGTGGTGACGGGAGGCGTCACCTGTCATATCCCAGGCGATCACGAGAGGCGTAAACAAGTAAACAAGAGACGATAGTGTTCGGCGAGTGGCCTTGAGCAGTGGCTTCCCAGGGAGGAGGATACCCAGTACAGCCGTACCTTACCCTAGTGTAGAGATATTTGACGGGAATATCTCTTGTCTATCTATCCGTATGACTAGTAAATGACTCGTCCCTTAAAAAAATATTCTGTTTCCAGAAAACCGTAAAATACAAAATATTTACTGCAAAAATCCTTTCCAAAGATACAAAGAAGCTGACACAAGTAAGAAACATTTCTAGCCCTTGAGGACGACGGTACGACCCTTGAGAATGATGATACGACCCTTGAGAACGACGGTACGACCCTTGAGAACGACGGTACGACCCTTGAGCATGATGGTACAACCTTAGGACACAATTGTACCACCCTCAGGTGTATTACCTTGCATTTTACCCTTAAAGGTCTGATCACAGGCCAGGCCATTATGCTCATGGGTCACACCATTGTGCTTTAAGAGTCGAGCCCTTGAAAATAAATAAAAAGAAAAACAAAAACGCTGCAGCTGTGTGGGGTCAGTTGGTACCACACAGGACGGGGATGATGCCTTGTCATAGAGAACGGGAAGCGAGTTATTTACCCTTGGCCCTTTCCACTTCTGGTTTGTTTGTTTACTATGATTTCGTGGCACTGGAACTGTTTGTTTTGCTAACCTAATTTACGGGGTTTGTTTCCTTATGAAGATACCTTTATTAGTTTCCCCGTAATCACATTAACGTCAGTGTACTTTTACTAGTATCATATATATATGGAATCTATTTTATCTATGTTAAAGGCTCCAGTCACGGACTAAAGTCCCCATCAAGTCCGTGCCTTAAATGAAATAGAGAAGGAATTATGAAAAGGAAAATGAAGAGGCAAGGGAAAGTATTAACGAATTTCGGAGGAAGTGAAAACACTGTCTTGTAGTTGCTTGACCTCATAAGCATTACGATACGATCTTAAAGGCCGACGTTACGACTCTTGAATACAATGGTTTGATCTTTGCTCTGATCATTTGTGGTCAGGTCAATGTCTGCATCATCCAATCAGCCTAGTATTGCAGGAAAGGAGAAAGCACTTTTAAGTCGTCAAGGGACACACTGTAATCAAATGACACAATGACCAAAGTATTGCGTGGTCTAGCTAATGGTGGAGGCACGCAAACATCCAACTCCGCCGGGCAGATACGGAATTCATCTCTGTAGAATAAAGACAAGAGAACCAAACTGCAGTGCTGGCTAATGGAAGTAGGTCAAGTTAAGGTGTCACACTGGAGGAGTGTTCTATCTTTCACTTCAAAGTATTGCAGCATAGCGCTGCACTAACTGCCTGAAAAGTTCACTGCTTCAGAAAATCTAGACAGACTGCTCTGTTTCAGCAAGGTCTTAATAGTAACGTTTGTAGGTGGATACCTGTGATAGTTTAAGATATTATTATCATTCCTTCAACATCTCTTTGTACCTCTCCCTGCCCTCCCACCTATTCACACCCTCACAAAGCCCGCGGGGTCAAGGTCTTCATGCAGAAATACCGGAACAGGTGATTTGCTATACAAGCTTACGTGTCCAGGTACTGTTAATAGGGTTTGTGCCACTTTCCTTTCGCTGGCTTCCCTTTCTAAGCCTGAGGACGTAACTTGTTAGCGTAACATACACTTGTGCTGCAAGCGTCTCAAAAAGATCGAAGGGACTCCTAGAGTGTGTGTATATATATATATATATATATATATATATATATATATATATATATATATATATATATATACTACGCAGTTGTACAGACTTGGCAATATCTTGTTAAAAAGATATGGATGCACACCAATTATGGCAAGATGATAATGATGCTACCAATTTTATTATACTAGCCACAAACACGATAAGAACGGTTTGTCTAGGACCCTACCTTACGTCAGCGGCTTCCAAAATTGAAATAGCACTCTTGACCAACTCAGGAAAGTGTTACTTCCCTTTCCTTCACAAAGAGTAAATTTCGGATGCAATAAAAGGATATTCAGTACTTTCTAATAGGCTAGCCTTACCATCGTCAGCAGCCAATTGTTTGGCTTGAGTATTCTGAGTTGGTTATTTATAAGACGCTGCAGTACATTGTGACGTTTGGTAAATGAAATTGTATGTATTCCAATCAGCTGATTTCTTGAAAAAAACAAAAAATGCCAGTGATAAGTAAAGGCGATAACAAAGGGTGAACTTTGAAGAGCTGCTGAGTTGGGCCATCCTCTCCAGCATAACCCCAACCACCTTCTCAGCAGGGGGTGCATACGTTTTGCAAACTACTGCCTTAAAGCATACCTTATGAGGGTTTCGAGGTCTTCCACCTCCACAGCTCAGTTTGGGACCACTTTGCCGTGTTGCTTTGCTACTCAATCAGCCCTCCCCCTACACACACACGCACACACACACACTCTAGGGGCCACTGCGGATTAACTTTTTATAATCACATGATTCTGATATTCTTGTGAGAGATTGGGCGGGGAAGGGGTGTGGGGGATGAATTTTTGTTATACACCTATTTTACATTGGCTGTATATCAAAATATCATATACTGTAGCGTGTAGTAACTCTACACCTTTGCAGTAACTACTCCAATCAAATACTTCAACTCTACGATAGGGACCACACTAAATTTCCAAAACTACATGAGTAAATAGGAGTGTGATAGGCTAAAGCAATCTTACGTGCAAAGAGGGTGTATATGGCACAGTAATTAACTTTGAAGATAAGATTTTTCGACTGATGGTTATAACAGAACGTTGTCCTTTATGATCTTTACAATTGATAAGACAAAGAAAAACCTGCCACAATCCTCTATCTCAGTTCCGTTCTTCCAATCTGAGAAACTTTGGCTTTCGTCCCCCATGGATTCAAACGAAAATATTACCATAGTTTAATAATGAATTATGTACGGCATATGCTTTCTTCATTACGTATACAACTGTATTTGAAAACTTTTGAATACATTACCATGCATAAATTCCGATATTATCTACTTTGCTGCCCTCAGAAATACATTCAAAGTACATCAATTTTCTTTTCAAGTGGCTGTATTACTCCGGACATAAACGTTGTTCTAGTGTGTGAATGATTACGCATGATGGCTTTCTTTCAATCGTACATATATATTCATATTAGTAGAAGACCACCTAAATCTATGCTGAAATATGTAACTGTGACGCGTCCTTCTGCATAGTGAAGTCCATTCCTAATACTAACGATTCACGAGATGTGCTCCACAAAAATGTTTTAAAGTTTCAGTGGATTTTCAGTGACTTGAAACTTGAATTAAGCGCCATTGCTTCCGTACGCCAGCCTGCGTGAGCGACTTGTTCCATTCTCAGCCTCAACCACCGCTGCTCATAGTTTTTGCGTCGGTAGCCGCTCTGCTACAGACTTGAGGTGTGTAGGCTTTTGCCGTTATGTGTGACCACTCGGCGGTGTGTTTGCAGGATCCGCTAGAGATGGAACAACTGCTGCCACTGGAAATATGGGAGACGATCCTGAAAAAATTACCGTCACCAGATCTTCTACGAGCCTCCACCGTCTGTCGTCAGTGGAGACATCTAGCGAGAAGGTAAGGAATGAATAACTTCTGTCATCTTGTTTGCCCGTCTAAAAGTAATGAGATTTTCGTATCCAAATCCCCTAATTACTAAACGGATCTAAAAGCGTAGTAATGTGGTATCATGTGATACGTTACGTAAAAATATCACCATATTTACCTAAGTCACCTCTCAAGTTCCAAGTAACAAAGAAAATGAATTATTTCAAGGTAAACCCGTTGTTTCACATTGGGATTAACATTACGAGTGATGAAGATTTTCATATAGCTACTTTTACGAGAAAAGTAAGGTATAGCCTTTATATATATATATATATATATATATATATATATATATATATATATATATATATATATATATATATATATATATTCCGGATATGAAAGTAGGAAACACGACAAAACGTTATTTAAGCGAGACGTCCTCCATTTGTTCACACCGCATAAACTTAGGTTTCTCTTCAGATGGTGTGATGCGTGACTCTTTCTCATTAAGAAGTCAATGATAAAAAGGACGATAGCGCGATCAGTACTTACTTTCGTAACCTAACAAACCTATCGAAATATTTTTGTTAACTATACTAGACATAAATTATCTTGCATTTGACACAAATCATTTTGAAGTTTATAGGATAGTTTAGCCATTGTAGGTGCTTAAATGTCGACTCCAGTTACTGACGGTGTAATAGTGGATGATACGGTTAAAGACAAGGCTGACTAGCAAATCTCTGCTCACTGAACCTGTCCCCGGAACGTAACTTGAACATAATTATGGGGTTGGGAACTTGGTTCATGCGCGTCAGTAAACCTAAGCTTAGGTTAAGTACTGATGTATCGCAAAGCAAGAAACTAACCAGCTAAGACGGTCGAGGAATGCCAACTATGCGTTCAGGATGAAAGTGACGTGTGAAGTCAAACGAGCTGACATCGTCATATACTTACTGCCGGAGTACAATCACCATGAAAGAAAAGATAACACTGATTTACAAAATTGAATGTATGTGTTCGTATAGATACAGAGAAGTCATTTAATAAACTGCGAGTTTCATAAAGGATTTGTTAAAGAAAATGGTTCTATTAAGGTGAACCTTTACAAGCCGTCGATTCTTCCCCAAGAAATAAAAGGAGTTGATGAAGAAGGTTGAGGTCATTGCAACGTCCTTACTTTAATGGACTCGAGCCAGCCTTAATCTCAGAAATATATACCTGTAATCTTACTCCTTTTAGTCACTCTCTGGAAATGGGGAAGTTTCCACAAAAATGAAAATGTCCAAACCCCGTATTCAAGTGCGAGGAGCATAAAGATCTATTCAAATGTTGTCTGGTTCGTCTGATATATCCATGTAAAGCGATGAAAAAGTAAGTTTTAGAAAATTTTGTGGAATTAGGAAATGTAATTGATTTAATGGGCAAAAAGACTGTCATTTACCAAATCAGACGTGAGGAAAGCTCTTCCCATGATCTCCCCTAAAAATGTCATTTACCTAATTAGACTTATGGAAAGCCCCTACCATGATCTTTCTGAAAAGATCCCGCAGTGCTGTTCTTACCGATCAGCACTGCTGATCTTTGGGAAAGACTTGCTCGTGGGAACTCGGAAATCTTATACGGATGATTTGATAAACTCTGAGGAATGAATAATGGCATAAGAAGTGTTTTCATGTTAATTCAAACAAGTGCATGATTATGCATACAGGAAAGGAAAAAAGATATGAATACAGTAAATACTGGGTAACGCTATTCTGGAGAAAACTGAGAAGAAAGAGTTTGGATATTGATAGTATGGCAGACTTAATTCAAATAATATAGTTAATGTCAAGGTTGCAACAGAAATATTTGCCTTATCAGAAAAATTAGGCAAGGATTACTTACAGTACAACTCATGGAGAGGATGTTTCTCTGTAGTCGCATATGACAAAAGTTTGCACCATCAGGCCAGGAAATATTTGGACTGGTTCTCTGAAAGAAATAAAAAATTCTTGTAAGACGTACTAGAATGAGATGAAACGATGGCATCAGACGTTCGATTTGAAAGAAGAGGGAACGCACTGACTTTAGTTCAAGTGAACAGATAGTATAGGGGCAGGAACGATTGGGGAAGATGGATTCGGAGACAGCCGACTGACGGACTTGACGGACTTAAAGTTTGACCAGAATTTGGTGACAAATGTATATGTAGACTTTGCCTGGTCGTACACCAGAGAAGTAATTGATAGGCTGGATAGGGTAAAAAAGAAGGGCCTCAAAATTCGCCCTTAAGCGTAGGGACCTATCATACCATATGAAAAATGATTAATCTAGGGTTAACGCAGAAATAGGAGTCAGTGGAAACCAAGTTGATTCTTTTTAACTTTAAAACTTTTTGAAAAAGTAAAGTTTTATAGAAGAATGATAGGGCACTCACTTCAGAGTATCAAGCCAAGACATATAACCAAGAAAGGGAAAACTTTCCCTCATGTCAGCGTGATGATTCTTGAAATCTAGTGCAAGAACGGATGACACAGAAATATCATATGTTTTTTGAAAAACAGCTATGATAGTTATAAGTAAAAGCTATAAAAAATCCCTGTGAGTCTTGAACTCTACACCTGTTATTCTCTCATAAAAGCAAATTACACATAAGGATAAGCCATATAGACCAAAATTTGGGGATCTGAAAGGTCAAAGGAAATATTATACTCAGAATGTGAAGCACTAAGGTCTTTGCAGTATTTCATTTAATATCCTTAGCATTCTTGTGTCAAAAACCTTAAACTGGCAGAAATAAGTAGGAAAGATTCATCATAACTTTTGGACCACTCTATAGGTTCAGACCAGAATTTCTAGACCTTTTGCTAGTTTGGTAAATGGTAAAAGACTAATGGGTTCAGATATGAGGACTTTCATGAAGGCATTGGGATGGTTGGCAGGAGTGCATCAGATACTTTCACTGTTATTCTCAAATTTGCTTTTCTTCTCCAGAGTATGCCGTGAGAGATGTCACCGCTTACCAGCACGTCTTCTGGCTGAACTAACACATGAGTATTATAACACTCATATCCCCACTTGCACAGTACCTCCAACATCATTAAATAACAACAATGAGATTGTAACTGATGGTAGGTTGAATGTTGAAAGTTATTATTTTTACAAAAGTTTAATAATACTCTTGCATCTTGCATTCTGGTAGGAATAAATTTGATAATCATGGACATACTCTAGTCATGGAATAGGGATAGGTATGATAGATCTAAAGGGGGTTTGATGAGTAGATACATCGTGTGTACAGTTATGTAAAGATAAAAGTGTACTTTTTACTGGTCTAAAAATAATGTTGTTATTGGTACCAATACAAAAATTTACTGAACTCTCTGATTTAAGAAACATCTTTTTCTGAAATGTGATTATTTACACTGGGATATTGTCACTTACCTCTCCCCAGGCTTTCACATGTTATATTTAAGTGAATGAAGCTTGGATAGATACTGTATTTGATACTACCATGCAGACCAAATGCAGGATCTGTGCAATCCTTACTCAGTTGATCCTTTATCATCTTGGCTTCCTTAGGCTTTACCCTTTATCATTGCATAATATTTGTCTCAGTCCATTATTTTTATTATATTGGCCTCTGCAGTATACAATATCAAAAATATTTCTTGTGTTCTGTGCATGGTCTTCAACTGAAAGTGACAAAACTTCCTTCATATGTTCTAATTAATCATGTACTCACTTCTCCTGATATATTTTTCACCTTTATTCATACTACTCATACATATTGTTCATAAACAGTGCACTGACTCAAATGAGAGATGTATCAGGAGTTATTAAATCAATAAAGAGTTTAGAGAACCACAAACTACAATTCTTATCATGTAAGCAAACTGTCAGTTCTCTGTTGGAAGAAATTTTATATCTATAACACAAGAAAGATATATTAACTAATCATAATCATAACTTTAATTTAATTCATAAGTGATTCATGAAACAACGGAGGTGGTAACTTGTGAAGAGTAAACCATCAGCAATACATTTCAGTGTATAACAGTTGTTTGCCTTTGCTGAAGAGATCAACACACCTCGGTTGAATTTGTCCTAACTGTTGCAAATATTACAACTAACAAGACTTAACATTGAGTCATTGAGAGACATTAGATCTGCAGGACTTTCTCCTGCAGACGAGTTGATGACATCACAGACTGAGTATCAAGACAGAGTCCAGGAACCTGACTGGTTAGATATTAATAGAATGTTGATGCAGACTGCTGTAACAGCATGTGCAGAAGACTGCCTGGTGATGCAGCAGTTACAACAGGTGACACATCTTGCAACAGCAGGTAGGATTTACCTCACTGAGCTTTACATCTTTAACACAAACTTTGAATGCGAGTTACTGTAGTAGAGCTGTATGAAACTTATCATTTTCAGTGGTATCTCCCTACTTTCTTAATGTCAGAATTCCCAATGAGATACTGGGATTAGAAAGGACACAGACATTACTTTTTCCATTTAAGGTAATCAAATGTAAGAGTGATCAGGGTACCAGTATTCTCAATTATAAAGTAGGTCTTATGAAACATAAATTTTTATGTAAACTAGACTAATCTAATATCTTAGGATGAGTAGTTCCTTACTTTTGGATGAATACTGGATTGTTAAAGATGACGGATTTAAAAAAAATGGAGTAACTAGAGTTAAGATGAAGGTCCTATTGTATGAGAGAGTGGCAGTCCCAGTGTAAATCTCTTTGAAGGAAGAGTGTGGCAGTCCCAGTGTAAGCCTCTTTAAATAAAATGAAACTCTGAGTTGTGAAAAAGTTTAGGTGATTTTGGGCTGATGTTAAGGAAGAGTGATAGTGTGAAGGAAGGTGAGAGAAGACTAGTGGAAGGAGGAGCAGTTGGAGTATTTTGAAATCTCTGATTAATGGGAAGAAATTGGAGTGTGGAATATGCAGGAAAATTCTTTGTGGAATTATTATTCCATCCCTTATGGAAGAAAGTGAAACTACTGTTTTCTCAAGCAAGGGTATCAGAAATTTTACATTTGTTCAGAAGAGCATGATTTACTATTTTCTTTTATCTCAAAATGCTTTCCTTACTTCAGCAAGGTAGCACTTGGAGCAAACAAAAAAGGGCCTCATAAGCACATATTCACTCCCTAGTTTGCATGTATGGTATAATGTATTAAAACAGCCTTTGCCAATCACAGCCAAGTCTCTTACTATTCCATGGTTTACTTATGTAGAAAATGGAAATATGAAAAGGATATATAAAGTAAGAAAACACAAAAATGCAAATGGATAACATGTTACTAGTATTGCTATATGGCTAGAGAGGGTGAAAATCTGTTACAGGATGACTGAAAGTCCAAGGAGAAGAGAAGGATCATGCAAGACTTTAGGAGAGTAGAGATTTAGGAAGTCTTTCAAAAGAAAATAATGCAATGGGTATCTTGTGCAGAGGAAATATTCTGTTTGTAAAGTAAATCGTGTAAGAGACACAAGTCTCACTAAATGCGGGAAATGGCGAATAGTACGAAAGAAAACACATGATTGTGTAAAATGAATGAGAATGATGAAGCAGGTGACAGAAATTTACAGTTATATGCTACAGATGCAGCTTTCAGTATATTCAGTCGCCAAAGGGTTGGAACGTTAGATTGAGACAAATTAATCTGTTTCATTTATAACTGAAAAAGTTTTAATTTTCAGTCCTACTAATTACAAGACTCATGCTTGAAAACAGATTTAGTCTCCTGAATTGTGTGTGCTTATCTTCATCTTTTCATGACATTTTATTTTTATGACTACTGCTAAGTTTACTAAAAATCAGAATTATGGCAAAAATTTGGTTGGACTGATGTCGCTCCATTTTCAGTTATTCAAGCGTTCCCAGATGATTGTCAGTGCATCACTGTTATTTTAACTGACAGAAAACATGATTTATAGATATGTAAATAGATGAATGTTTGCAGCATTTTCACCATTATCATTATTTTTTCCTGTGGTACATTTGCTAAAAAGATTGAACCTGCATGAAATTTACTTTATATGATAATTTTCCTTGAGAAGAATTCCCCATGAATTATTGCCTATGTACCACTACAGATTATAAGTTAATGTGACATAATCAGTTAGAATAGGCCATGGAGGTCTGATATTAAATAATACATTTTTTTTTTTTTTTTTTTTTTTTTTAGATATTTTTCTTGCATTGTCATCAGTTTGTAAACAGTGTATGAACAGATCCCATCGAATTCGATGAATGAATACTCTAATTTTCATCTGATTCATATCAGGAGATTTTGTGGTGGTGGTGTCTCACAGTAGGGAGAAGAACGTAAGTATCATAAGGATAGTTGGAAAGACTGGGCAAGAGTGCTGTATGCTATGCATCAATGACAGAATTCTCAAGGTAAGTTCATTATTTTCCTGGGCTGGGAAACTTTAGATTTTATTTTACATGCATTTGAAAGTGTGTAAACAAATCTTCATGATTATATTAAAGAATAATAATCTGAGTACCAGATAGGTATTAATCTATGAGTCTATCTATATATCTCATGTCCATTCCCACTGAGAACTCCCTCAAGGGGGTGGCCATGGCAAAAGCCTCCATAGCTGGTGAATTCCAGTGCTGCTTCTTAGCCTTTATTGCTTCACCCTTAACAGGCCACTGGCAGAGGACAACTCTGGTGCAGTTTTCAAAGGCTCCTACCTAATGTTCTTACTGTATGCTTCTACCTAATGTGTCAATCTAACATTTCAACTTACTACTACCTAATGCTCCAGCTTATGTTCCTACCTACCAACTACTTTTACCTAATGCTCCTGCTTACTATACCTACCTAATACTTCTATCAATTGCTCCTACTATTTTGCCAAAAGGCAGGATTGACCACAAGAAAAATCCAGAGTTATGAAGAATGAGTTGTGAGAGTGTGAGCTAAGTGTTTATGACAAGGAGATATTGTACGTTTGTGGACAGAATGATAGCAGTTCATGTGTGGGTAAGGCAGAAAGAAAAGACACACGACCTGATAACCACTGAAATGTTGACTCACAACACAACCATCACCAACCCTCCCAATACACAGGCAGGTAGTACAAGTAATGCACCTCCCTAGTGGGAGGCTACCAACCAAATTCTACCCACTAATATGTATATATTTGATCAGAAATGATTAATCATTGGTCAAATCAAGTAAATGTGAAAATGTTTTCAGTTCCTACTTTCCTTAATGTACACCTTTATATGATTTTTCTTCTCTTTATCCTGTTTCCACATTTTGGTTTGCCATCAGTTATGGAGTTATAACAACATGTGTCAGGAGAATACCTTTGAGGCAGAGAGAATATTATCTAACAAGATATGCTGTCTTAACATATCTTTCTATTTATCTCTTTTTCCTTTTTCATATTCAGTGGCACTCTAGAGTTGAGAAGTGCATGCCAATGAGATCCTGGATAGGATTTACAAAGGGCAAAGTGATCTGGATGTTAATCTGTTTCAGAATTTGAATGGGGTTTAAATTCTTGTTTTTGCACCTTTAGGCTAAACATAATTTGCATGAGTAGCCTTAACAGCATATCTTGTGAGAAGAAAACTTCCCCATCTCATTGCTTAAATAGATATGATTTATTTTTCATGGGATACTACTGAAATTTCAGAGAAACTTGATTCTTTTCTTTTTCATATTCACTGCATAGTTTTAGAATGATTAGATTTTATTAGCATGGGGTAGCCAGAAAATTTTCTAAAACATCATTTATAGATGTCAGATTTAACTTGTAATAAGACTTCTTCTTCTAGGTTTGTGTTATGGAGATGCCAGAAACTCCTTCAATCCTGGCAGTGTGTGTAAATAAAGATTTGAGGTGTTACATGGTGGGGCCACAACTGAACTCACTCACACCACTTACTGTGAGCCCTGAACTCTCTGTTGACTCCAGACTATGGTTAGAAAATTTTATTTCTTCACATCAAAGTAGGACAATGTTAAACTAGTAAATTTAATTTCTTGCTTGTCTATGAACCATAGAGGACTGTTCTAGGAAGAACAATAGTCGACTGATGTAGATTCAGAAGAATCTCTTTTCCAAATATCATAATTTTTGTGGTTAAATGAAACCATAACCTAACAATCTGATTAGTTATTGTGATAAATTTGTTGTGTTTTTTCTGTAACAAAGTATAATTCTTATTGAAAACTCACTCCAAACCAATGAGACCATTCTCAATGAGTGCTTAAAGCAAAATAAAGGATGTTGATTAGGGCCTTTTGTTGTGCCTCTTACAATTGCTAAGCTTTGCACAGGCAGCTCATATGATCATATATGTTAACATATGGCTTGGAATATTCCACTGAGCTACTAAACCACTATAAAGCTAAATCCACTGACCTGCAGTGTCCTAACCACCTTACAATTAATTCTCTTAGACAAACAGTCCATTCATGGAATGAATATCTAAATAAATAATTACAGGAATGCATAACCCAAGGATTTTCCCAAATTGAGGTGTCTGAGGACTGACAAAATGAGTGATGATTCAGGGAGTGATTGTGTGCACAAAATATCAGTAGAGGTTGTATATATGGACAAGGTATTTGCTTTGAAAAATATCTGAGAAGAACAAGAAGAAAAACAGCTTACTTGGATCAGGAGAGAGTGTTTGATATGGTTGAAAGAGAGGCCTTGTGGAAGGTGCTGCTGATTTATGGGAAAATGGAAAATACTGAATGCACTGAGGTGTTTTTATCAGAAGAATTGTATGCGAGTTGGGAAGGAAGGTATGAAAGGTTGGATGAAAGCAGGTCACAGATGTGTGATGTCACAGTGATGTTTAATCTGATTATAGAGAGGTGAATATAAGGGTGATTATAGAGAGGTGAATATAAGGGTTGTAGATTGATGGGGAGTATCTGGTATGCTGGGATTAGAGAGGAGGGGAGAGGGGGTGGTAATGAGAGGCAAATCAGTAGCTGTTTGGAGATGATATGCTAAGTTTGATGATAAGAGTTTTTTATATACATCTTTTGTTTGGAGAATAATGTCAGTAAAAGCATAATATGAAGTAGTTGGTCACTGAATTATGCAGCATCTTGTATTTTATGTATATGATGGTAAAAAGTAAGAATATTAGTATAAAAATTATGTAGAACCAGGCTCAAAGCATAATCTTAGGACATGACTTCTGATCTTAGCTTATGCAAATATCTACTTTCATAATACTATGCACTAAAATGACAAAGCACCAGCCATGATATTTCCAGCATATACTTTTTCTGATTTTTCCAATACAGTAAGATACATGGATGATTTATTGTGTTCCTGGAACTCATGAAATACAAAGTCTGTTCATGCCTGAATAAATCATCACAACTTATACAGTAATACTTTAATTTTGATTACAGCTGTGATGGGTATACCATGGTAGTTTCCCAAATGGTGGATGAACATCATCTCTCCATCTATCGAGCAAGTCTCCTAACTGAACAGGGGCATGTTGAACTTTGTCACGAAGGACGCATCAAGACAAGTTCTCCACCAGTCTACTGGGATCTTTGGAATGGATTTGCAAGTATCTAATTTTTTTTTTTAATTAATTATGTTTTTACATAGCAAATTCACTTACAAGATCTTGAATGAAACCTTTGAGCACCTCATACTGAGCCTGATATCACACACACAAACTGGACAGCTAGCTCAAACCCAACCTACTTGGGGCTGGCTGATAAATAGGTACCCAGTACAAGCCAGGGTGTGTGTATGTGTGTGAATCATGTAAATCATGTAAGTTCACAAACACAGGAAGTGAAATTTGGTATCAATGCTGTATACACAATAGCTAGAGAGTGGATATGAGTGAATGAGACCATTTCCTTGTATTTTCCTGTCACCACCTTGCCAACATGGGAAACAGAAAACAAGTATGAAAAAAAAAGATTAAAGTTTATGCCAGTTCAAAATGCTCCTTAATGTATTTTTCACTCTTATACCAGGTGACTACTGTAGTTTCAGCTGGCCATGTTGTCTCATACACCCTGTCAGGGAACCTGGTTGCTGAGTCACCACTGTATAAGGATCTCCGCTACCCCAATCCTACACTGCTAGCCCGAGGTCTTATTTTTGCATCTACCATTACATCTAGAACACTTTTATGTGAGTATTTATTGGTGAAATGATAGAGGTCAAAAAGTGCACCATAAATGTGTAGCAACTTCTACAAGGCCTCTCTGTTTTAACCCTGTAATATACTTTCTCAAGGTCCATATATGGCACATACAAACCCCATCTCTTTCTCCAAGTATTCCTTACACAAATATTCCAAAGCAGACGCCTGATTCACACATCCTCCCCAGTCCTTAAGTCACCCTGCTCCCCTCCTGCATGTACACTTGTGCAGTTGATGAAAAAGAAAATTTTTGGAACATTGCATTGTGATTTCATATGCCTTTGATGTACTCATGAAGACCACTGCATAAAGAATATAGCAACTGGTCTTATCTATCTATATCTCTGATTCCTATTCCCACCTGGAACTCCATAAGTAGTGAATTCCAGTGCTGCTTTTTAGCCTTCAGTGCCTCACCTGTAACAAACGACTGGTAGAGGGCAACTCTAATGCAGTGTTTGCAGAGGCTCCTACTTAATATTCCTACCCACTGCTACCATCAATATGATGTAATATGTACTCCCTGAAGATGAGTAGTTTCTGCATACCATATGCTTCCACACATACTGCATCTCTGCTGTACTATTCCAAATGATTTCTTCACTAGCAGTAGCATAAGAACACCACTTTATAAAAAGAATAGACTATTTTCATTATATATAGTTAATGCTTGGCAGTCTATTGGCACATGGATCGTGGACGGGACTATTGGCTGGTGGGTGAGAGTGTCTTGACAAGCTGGGTACAGAGAGGTCCACAGGCAGTTGGTAACACAAGTTGTATTAGAAAAAGTCAAGTCAAAGTTGAAAATGATTATATAACTCCAACAGAAGGAAGCATCAGTGATGAAGCAAGCAAAAATAATCTTGCATATTCTGAGGTATGGGCTAATATATTTTGTACTGTATATTAGAAACCTTTCAGTGTTATAGAGGTGGATAGTTTAAATTCATAATTTAATGTATTGGCTCATTTTTATGAAATACCTGGAAATTTTGCTCACTAATTGTTGATGATGTAACCTATCCATAGTGGTTCTAAATCTGTTGGGCTTATTCTTGTATTCTATATATTTGCTTAAATTCTTAAATATAGCAATGAATATCCTTCTAGTCATTTGACTAGAGTTGGTTTCTCAGTTGATACCTCCACATGAGTGATCACGTAAGTGGGTTATTGGGCATAAATCAGTCCCAGACTGGAGCCTAATGTAGCAAAATTTATTATCTCTGGGTACTTGTGAACATATCTAAACAAGATCAGAGATCTAGCATTCATAAGAGAGTAATCTTTTAACAGTCTTACAAGACTTAATGTACTTATCAAATATATGCAAGGAAGTAAATCTCTGTAACTGCATAAAGAGGTTAATCTCATCTCACACATTGTGACTCACATTACAATTGAAAAACACTGGATGTTTAAGGAGAATATGAGAATATGTATGTTTTAAAGAGTAGGAGTTTAAAGTAATTTTGTAGGTGAATAGCTATTGTTCATCTCAGTTAAACATATATATCCTCTCAGAAAATCTTACTTTTGCTTACTTTTCTATAGATTAGCGACATTTATAGGTCTTACGTACTGTACATTACAAGAACCCTGATAATTGCCCCTGATTTTCAGCCAGCTAGCAGTTGCATAGTGACACTAGCAAAGGTGCGGGTAGGAGCAACAATGTTGCTAGAGGTGACTGTAATAAACTACAGGCGAGGCCTTGTCTTCTGTGGTACCAGTCAAGGTAAGCAAGATGTCTTTAGAATTGCTTCCTCTACAAGACGGTATAATTTTACAGGGGTTATTTTTTCCTTTGTGTGTCACACATTGACTTAGCATGTAGGTGCTTTCCACCTCATGATAAACTAAAGAAACCCTTGCTTTTGACCTCAATAAGTGACAAGGAGCACAAACCCCATCTAGTGACAGCCTGTTTGTTTTCATTACCCCTTTCCCAATATATGTGTATCAAAGTTTACTGGCAAAAGTTAAGTCACATGTTATAGATAAGGTTGTACTTAAGTGGTTAGTAGATTGTTTACCTTGCCACAAACATTTAAGTGGTCAGTAGATTATTTACCTGGCCATAAACAAAGATTAGTGATTAAAAGCCAAGCCTAAGAATGATTAGGTGTAAGAGGGGGTGTGCCTAGTTGCCAATCTTGGGATCAATTCTTTCTCATGCATATTTATGATAACAGAATGGGTTGTAATCCAAATTATAATCTTTTCTTGGTTATACTAAGCTGGGAAATACATTTACAACAGAAACTGAACTTGTACTGCCTTAAAGTGACATAAATAAATTGATGGATAAGCTTACAGGTAGCAAATAAATTCTATCAAAAAGTGCAGTGTTATGTATTGTTAGTAAAAATGAGAAGGTAGACAATAGGATGAACTTTATTGTGCCACAAAAGTAAATGGGGAAAAAGACTCAGATGTAAAAAATTTTGGAGACCTAAAGCCAACAGTGCACTGATATAGTAACAAGGATCAACAAAACTTTTGATTTCAGAAGAAGGGCTTGTGAATATAAATTAAAAGAAATCATTGTTACTCTTTACAGTTCATTGGTGTGTCCAGGTTTAGTCACCCTACTCGAACAAAGACATAGACAGAATGGAAAGATTGCGTTGGTGAACTGCAGAGATCATTCACAGACTGAGAAACAAATCCTTTGAGAGTTGACTAAATGACTCTAATCTATTTTGCTTAAAAAAAGAGAAGGTTAAGGGGTGATTTAATATGGATATTGAGAATTATCAAAGACTTTTTAACAGGCTAGAATTGTCTGCTTAATTTCATTGGTTACAAACAAGTGGATAAATGGAATGATTCACCAGTTAAGAGTAGCTGAAAGCATCACCATAGGCACTTTTACAAAAAGATTTAATAACCACTTCACTAACCTAACCTAACAAATAATGACTGACATTATTTGTGCCTCCTTAGTCAAGGGAAACATTTTAGGTCTATGATTGACATTATTTGTACCTCCTTAGTCAAGGGAAACTTTTACAAGCTTTTTGAATCAAATTTATGGGCTGTTTGATTTTTTTATATTCCTTTGTACAGCGGCAGCCATAAACATTTGTTATGAGGGACATATCAGCTTAATCACTACTCTTCTGTATTATGAATTATTTCTATTTTTTCTTTTTAATGTCTCATGATTCATGAAACAGTCCATACTTAAAGTGTGTTGTACTGACCTGGATATTGATAATCATATATGAGGTGTGTTCCAAATGTTCTGCTTTCATGGGGATCAGTATCAGACTTCAAATGCAGACATACAAAAGCAGTAACCAAATATTCATTAAGGATAGGTCCTTTCCAATGATTTTTAAATAATCTTTCATATGACCTTTCTTCTTCATGTGGGCATGCTTTCATATGCTCATAAGGCATGTCCTTGAACAAGAAGAATAAGTTTGAAGGATTAATAGCCATTTTCCACTGAAGGCAGAACCCTGTAAGCATCCACATGTTCTTCCCGCATGCCTTTTTCGGAAATCGTTTCCTGCATTATGTCAGCACCAGGGCCAAAACACAGACTCTAGTTGTAAGTGAATGATTTAAATGGATGGTCACTTGGTGCTACCTGATCTCTGTGGTATATGACATTATAGGCCTGGATGGGTTGCTATACTGATGTTAGTTCCTTTGAATAAGCACCTCTTGGCCTTTTACATACTATGGTGGTTGAAGAGGATAAATCCTCATAGATACACCTTACTGTAGGAATAAACAAGTGTTTTAACAACCCCACACAACAAGTGCTTTCTCAGATGCTCATTAGGCTCTATCTTGTAGAAAATTATTTTTTCATGGCTCAGAGCCCTAAATTTTTGTTCATTTATAGGTCATCTGCTTCTGTACAAGATCTTGACTGACGACAAGGCATCTGATCTAAAGATAAACTGGGCAGTTATGGAGTCTTATGTACCCTCTCTTTGTTTGTCTGTGACTTCCCGTCCAGTCTCAAGATTAGCAGCATACTTTCGAAACAGTGACATAGTTGTGGCTATTTCTGACAGGGAAGGAAATTGCTTTGTACTTTCTCTTCCAAATATTCATTTTGCATCAGAAGAATGATAAAGAATTGCTACCTCTATCATTAGGCTGTGAATTGTGAATAAGACACTGTCTTGCCTGAATAAAACTGACCTCAGTTTTTGTAATAGTTTTCTAACTTTGTTATATGAAATACTTAAATATATTTTGTAGATGAACAAAGTTTTAAAGAATGCAAGAATGTTAAGATATGACTTTGTTTTTGGATATCATCCCAGTTTTCATGATGAAGGAAATTATAAAGCTTTGTATTATAAACCCTTCCTATGCCTGCTTAATTCAGTTTGTCATGACTTCTGTACCTCATTAATCCAAAGCAGATTCTTTTAAAAGCAATTAAATGTTAGTTATACATAGTTCTCCTTTTTCATTGTGGCATTTCTTTTTAGTGATTTTGTTAAGTCTAAGATTTACATTGATCAGTGTATAGTACATTTCCTGAAATATCCTCGTTTATTGGCTAGTTTCCAAAACTATCATTTCCTTGTACAGTAAATCCCCATAGTTCTGCAGATTTTAGTTTTGTTTTATGACTTGAGTAGCTTTTTCAATATGAGTAGTCCACCACTTCTCTCATGAAACCCTAATTGGGTGCATAAAGTATTTGCTATGAAAGTAAAATTAGGAAAATTGTTGAAAAACATAATGAATTCAGAGGCATACACAACATTGTAACACTATCTTTTTTCTTAGGAAAAAATTATGAATTTGAAAGAGTACACAGAATTATAACACTATCTTTTTTACATACAGTCCTACACATCACAAATGTGTTTGCTCTTTTGGAGTGCAAATGTCCTAAGGTCTGGCAGCATTAAACTGCCTTACTACACCACTATCTCACTCAGGTGGCAAATCATTTTATTTTCCGTGAATTGGGTTAGCTTTATTTCAAACAGTGTTATGTTTTTATGGAAACTTCATATATTGTGATTATTTAGGGTACATTATGGGTTTAAAGTGTTGAAACTAATTGCTTTAGAATGTTACTCCTTTTATTCCATTACTTTAAGTACCTGTAGTTTCATGAAGTAGAAGTTTCCCACAGAATGTAACCAAGAGTGTAAAATGGCAAACCCTCAGATGTTTACTGTATACCTAACATGTGTGATGGCAACTTATAAGATCTTGCCTGTCACATGCCCATTTAAGTACTGTTTCTCTAAATACCTTCCACTCCTCATTTTTCATTTGCTCATTCAGGCCTCTTTTCTAATATTGCTCACTTACACTTTTTTGACACATTAGTCAATCCCCCTTTTCCAGAAACCACCACCAACTTTCATTCTCACTTCCACCAAGAAATGATGAGCCATTCCACCTGCCACCACTCTGATAGTGTTTAAATCCAATAACCTCTCCTTTCTTTGCCTGTCAATAAGCACATAATTCAGTAATGTCCATTAAACCCCCAACCCCAATCACCCATATATGCTTAAGTATGCATCTTTTTTAAAAAGAATGTTTCCAAGTTCCATTTCCTTTTCAGCACACAATTTAACAAGCTTTTCCCATTTTCAAGTAAACTGGGACCTCATACCTTTAGTTGTCATATCACCACCTTTGCATTCATATACCCTGGCACCAAAACTGCCCAACACTCCCTCATTTTCTCCTAAAAAAGCACTCCCTTCATCTTCACTTTTATACTATACTAGTAGGTGCACAAACACTAACAATCATCCATCTGTCATAGTCTGATTTCATTCTAATCCACAAAAATTTTTATTCACTTATTCTCCATAACACTTTTGCACCTTTCCTTTTTCATAAGGACCACTCCTTCCTCTCACTCTTTATCTGTCACCAACCTTGGTCTTTACCCCATGAGCATTTCTGAACGATTTGCCTCCTTTTCATCTCTTCTTGTTTCCCTCAGAGCAGAATATCCAGGTTTTTCAGCAAATTTAGCATGTTTGACTCCCTTCTGTCATCCTGCCTACAACCATGAAATTTTCATAACCCCAGTCATAGCCTTCAAGGGCATATTTTTGTTTAGCTCCCCTTCTTTTGTTCTTGTTTTTAGAAAATGAAAATTTCTTTAAATATTTTTTATCATTACAAATGATGTATGAAATGCAATTGCTCACACTATATCTGGCCATGTATTTTGTGGTTTACCTCTTGTACTTAAGATTTTAGTTATGATACATTAGCTCTATATCTTGACCATTCTCTCTTTTACCATATGACAATAATATGGTATTGTAAGACTTATCTTTGTGCCCTTCCAATGGTTTCTTTACATGACATATCCTCCTACCATCTTCATTCCATATTTTGCTGATTTTAGTTTTACTGTGTAAAGTAATCCATCTCCAGTGCAATTATACCTTTTACCTATCCCGACCTCTGCAAACATGGATCTCATACTTAAATTTTGGAACAAAGATGTGAGATCTTTCTCATACTTTGCAAATATTCCCAAAAGTTTCAGAGTAACCTATATCATTTTGCAGGTTTGATCTCACAATAAGGGCCATACATGCAGGGAAAGCACTCATAGCCATATAATCATCTTAAACATCAGAAGATGCTCAAGTGATTTATGACAGGTGGTAACAATATGATGTTACTGGACTCAGTGACCCTAGAAGTAGATAGAACTAAAGCCAAAATAAGTAATGAACTTTGATTGCAACTCCATTCCATTTCATTCAAAGTTCCCACTGCTCTACTTCTCAGAGTGTCATGCACAAATCTTAACATACATTCAATTTCACATAGCTTCAACCCTCATTATCTGTTCTGACATTCCATTCACCCTTGGGAATCCACATGCAAATTTTTTGAGGGGTCAACAGCCAACCCCCTGAAGTAGACTTACTATCCTGTGTATGATACTGTAATGAAAATATTATTTTCAAACTGAATGAACCAGAACTGAGTAAGCTGGTATGCATGAAATGTTGACTACAGTTTTCTTTATTGTTGGAGACGTGAAAACTGTTGTAAAAATGTTTGTTACATTATCCAGCACATATGATTACACTGTTGTATACTGTACTGGATTTTATGGATGCTTTTTCATATTACATTATTTTCACTTCATGGTATAATATAATGAAATAGTCAAGCAGTTTGACATGTTATGAACGTTTTCTTTCATTCGTTTGATTTCTTCAAATACTTTTTATGTATTTTTATGACATTAAAAGGCTTTTTCAATCAGCAAGACTAATGAAGGATTTCAAATAACATAAAGTTAAGTTTTGCTAAAGGCATACTTCAACTCTGAATCAGACCAAACTGAAGGAAATCTTTTTAGTGTAAATTGACATTCAGCAGGTTGTAGGGATTCCTGGTAAGACATGACTGTCTTGCATAAATCGTCAGCCATAAACCAAAGTGCTACAATGGATTTATTTCCAAATGCCCCCTGTTGCCGGATCTCATTAGCTTGACAGTTGTAAACTATACAAACTTTTTATAAGATTGATCCCAAACTTCACAACTACTTCATACATAACCATAATGTTCCTTAGTTTCTATGTTGCTGATACAGCGTAGGATCATTGATATAAAAACAGATTTTTTTCCACTAGAAACAGTGGGTAATATTCATTACCACTTGGTTCATCGTTCCCACGTGGCAGGTCGCCCTGACAGTTCAATGCTAAATTATTTGAGAAGTGTGAAGAGTACAATGAGGAAATTATTATACATTTGAAGCTGGATCTAAAATATCTACTTAACATTCCTAAGCTGCCTGCCCCGCCCATATATATTCAGTTTTTCATGAATATTTAGGCTGAAGATGACCGTAGCAAGTGACTTTTACTTGTTTGTTTTTGAAGTTATGGGAATCAAGTAGGGGTTCCGTGAAGTTATTTATGGTAAAATTCTTCATACACCCGATTCAATGTGATCAGCATATCATCTTCCAATTTGGAAAATAAAAGCACCAAGTGTGAAATGCAGTGAACTCCTGTGGTGCATTAACGCTGGCCACTCTTAAAGGCAGTAAATAAAAACAATGGTATCACTTGACAAAAACATTTGATATTGAGAAAAGAAAGATCGATAATAGCTGTTTACTGTTGTCCTGGATATATGAGGTATGTTTAATGCTTTCCAACCCAAATACGAATATTCACGCGACCATTGCCAAGCATGAGAAACTTAAGTGTACTGAATGACTCATGATAAATATTAGGAACTAACTTGAAAATACTGTCCAATGCCATGCGCTAGAAATAGCTGATTAACTACTATGCGTGAAGAGTAAAACTGAACTGTCATTAAATTGGGAGGAACGAACTGAATGGGACGTGACTTACAAGGAAAACATAAGTGAACTAAATGTCATGTTTAATGCAATAGGAATAAAACTGAAATGAATGGCAGTCATGAAAAATGAAATGAACGGGCACCGAAATCACAAAGAAGCAACATGAACTGACTGGTTAGTGTAATAATTGAAAAGTAAAACGTAATTAAAATCACCTTTAGTGTGACTCATGAAATATCTTCAGATTTATTCTCATATTAAGGTAAGAACAGGAGGATGGGGATTGTTTATTATTTATCATTCATACGGCGCCAACATATTTTTTTCATCCAGTGGAAGCAGTACGAAACACGTTCGTAAGTGTACTTAACTATTAACGTGGTATTTATTGATCTAGTTAATCTGGTCTGGTTTACGTACTGGCTGAGTCAGGACATTACATAAGCATAGCTTACATCTGGGTTGTAATAATGTAGCAAAGTTTTGATTTGAAATGATTTAGTAGTTACCACATGTGTGTAACTTCAGGAATGTCAGGACAGGGGGACACAGAAACATGAGCAACTCAAAGCTATAATATGTGAAAGGGCACGAAGACGCACAGCTAGTACCTACAGCTGGTGCAGGAGCAATACGAATAGGCGAGCCGTTGCCTGGTACCGTAACGCTGCTGCAGGAGGGAAGCAATGATGATGCTCAACAGCACTCGAGTGTGGTGGGCCCAGGGTACCGTGTGCGGCACCACAACTCCAATCCTGCGTTTAATTCCCTAGCATTAGGTAAACCCATCTATATATATATATATATATATATATATATATATATATATATATATATATAATGTGCCATAAGCATGAAAAAATTGGCGATTAATATAATCCCCCGTACACGGAAATGACAATACACGTGCATTATTCTCGCTTACTTCCACACTCTAAGACAACGGTGACAACAACTATGGCTGAATTGTCAGTGGGTGTCAGTTCCCAGTCTCACGAAGATTTAAAGTAGAAAATTAACGCCGCCTTGTAGTTTCCACGGACAGTCAACACACCACTCACTGAACTGGTTTAGGCAGGAACTTTCCCAGTTGTGTGTTCGGTGACACATGACAGAGGTCATGTCAGGTTAGGTTAGCCTATCATTAAGATATATAAAAAAAACAGGCGGTATGGGGACTTCATGGCATGCAGGCAGGTACACGAGGCATGAAAACCATCCTTCCGCTTTAAGAATATCCCGATCGCCCTACGCGCTAATTACGTAATATTCACTGTGTCTTATTACTTGAGTTTTTATTTCTCTTTCCCTCTCTTTGCGCTGGCTTTGGAATCTAATTAGTCTTTCTAGCAAAGCTTTTATCTCTAAAAGCTGTAATTTATGTTGTCCCCAACTTCAACGCACACATTTCTAGATGTATCTTCCGGGTCCTCACGTATTCAATTTATGTTTGTAGTTGAACACAAAGGTATGTCTTGAGAAAGCATACAAACATCAGTTTTGTTTACACGAGGCCGGGCAGTGTGTAGTGTGGGTTGTTAGGGCAACCGGTAAACATGGCGCTATTGTGATCAGACCCAGCATGTCAGCCACTGCCTAGTGACTTTGGCTTCGAAAGTGATTTCGCACACACAATATACGACGGAAAGGTTAAACCTGTTAAGAGGATCAAACTTTAATTCAAGACAGTGAAAGGCTTAAATTGATGTGGTTAATGGAAAATATGATCTTTGTTGTTCGATAAGGGGCTTAAAGGTGTTCAGAAAAACCTGTCAAACCCTCAGTTAGTCCCTAGTTGAACCCCAACGTACTCCAGTCGGAGATGGGTGACCTTGTGATTGATTTCCATTTGCGTGTTCGCCCCTCAAGGCTCAAATGATTCTGACAATATCTGTGCAGATTTCAACTGTTTCCATAAGTTTAAGGTGGTAAAACATCAATTGTTGCCATTCCCCAATAAAAACTACATATTTCTCCACTTTACAACGGAGGATTATACAGTCGCACCGTGACTCTGGCCCAGAGGAATATATTGCTATTATTTTGGTAACTATGGCTGACTAATACTTCCCCGCCCCGCTCGTGAAGGCTGCTCTACCTCCTCCAGAACAGCTGGACCAGTTTCCCCCTCCCATCATCCTACTTTTCTTCCTGGTCTTCTCCGCTTTTTCCCTTCCTGACTTAAAAAGCTGACCACAGTGTAAGCCATCTCATCAACAAGGGTGTAACTTCTCGTGAATATGGTGTACTTGCAGTGAAGATATTATGCGCTTATGTAGACAATAAACTTACCCATGGGTCGAACCGCGGTGCGCACGACATGTGTGTGAGCACACAAGCATCTCATAAAACGCTCTTAGACTTCAAAATAACGGAGGCACTTAATCTTGTCAGTGAATGCCTACTGGCACACTAACCCAACTGTTGGTTGGAAAGGATGGTGCCACGCCTGGCAATAATGGTGGCAAGGATGGTGCCACGCCTGGCAACAATGGTGGTAAGGGTTGTGCCCCACCTCTTGGCAAACTTCCCCCCACCACAGTTTTTTTTTTTTTTTTTTTCATACGATTCGCCATTTCCCGCATTTGCGAGGTAGCGTTAAGAACAGAGGACTGGGCCTTAGAGGGAAAATCCTCACCTGGCCCCCTTCTCTGTTCCTTCTTTTGGAAAATTAAAAAAAAACGAGAGGGGAGGATTTCCAGCCACCCGCTCCCTCCCCTTTTAGTCGCCTTCTACGACACGCATGGAATACGTGGGAAGTATTCTTACTCCCCTATCCCCAGGGATAGGGGAGTAAGCCCAACCGCAATAGGAACCCCTTGCTGCCGAAGCTCCACTAAAACTTTTACAAGGGTCCTAGTCCACCACAGCTTAAGGGACCGAGGAATGAGTTACTACAGCTCTTACATATTTAAGAGGGAGGAGTATTCATTACGGCTCAAGGGAATAATCATATTCCGTTACACCTTCATTACGATGCGGTGCAGATATAATCTCAGGGCAGTGAGGCGCTGCTATTGGCTCGAGCCGCCTCACACGCACAAAGACTCTTCGGCCTATTGACCTGCCCTGGAAGCAATCGAGTATTATCATATTCGATTCGTATGGATAATGACGTCTTAATCTCAGGGTTATGAAAATACAACAAAGTCGTCAACTTTAGACAAGGTTTGGTTATGAAGGGACAAATGTACGATGCAATCATAAAAATAAAGTCATGGATAATATAGAGATGAACAACACATGGCATATTCCATATTCTATGGAGCATGCTTTTTGCTGTTTGAGTAACAAATTCATAAAATGATCTCAAAATCCTCATCTTTTACATTTTCATGGTGTTATAAAAGACATTCGGAAGAGGCTGGAGTAACTCGGTCCACCAGGTCGCTGGAGAGGTTGAAAAGATAATGAAATGGTTGACTTTCTAAGGCGTTTAACCAGAGACAGTCCCTAAGAGGCAGAGACTACGCACAGATACATACCTACACAAAGAGACTTTACCAATAGACATGGACAAGGGTAGCGCCTTGCAATTTCATCGCATACCCTAACTGTAATCATACTGTGCACATTGTATAATTATCAATTTTGGGTTCATCTGCAACCGTCATTAGCCATCTATCAAGGCTTCTATATACAGAAAACACCTCCCAGTAAGAACAAGCATCAAGGATAATTAAATGAAAGAAAACGCTTCTAATACAAAAGTAAATAAGTACTCAAACTCAAAGTCATCGTTTCGATTTTTTTTTTAAAACTTGCACCCCATTGTACTGCGTCCAGGATGATTTTGTTGCAAGTTTAATTTGAAATATCTAAGTGGAAATTAAATCATACAAAACAGAAAATGTGAATGGCTGGAGAGGTAACAGGAAACATATGGGAACTCAAGACAATACGAAACAAGTACGTAACACGAGAGTGGAAAGTCGGAAATGGGGATACGAGTGGCTGGTGGGATGGTTAGCTAAACTATGGAATATCATTTCATCAGCTGAAAAGGGATTTTTTTTTTTATGGAAAACAGAAAACGCGCAAATTCAATTTCTGACGGTTACAGAAAACGGGATCGTGAATGGCTCATGTGAAAACGGTTACCCTGAATGAAGTGCACCTCCTCACAGACTCACAGGCAGGGACGGCGGTCAGACCGCTGGAGACGACGAAAGGGAACTAAACCCGGCCTCTGCACCTCCTCTCAGCCAGTGCAACCATCGTCTCCAATCTTAGACACACCACGGAACTAACATTCCAGGTCAGCTGTGGTTTTTACTGTCTATAGTTTTTACAATGAAATATTTTTCACCGATTCCGATTTTTTTTCTTGCTGTTATGTAACTTACGTACTGTCACAGTTACAAAACTGTCGTGATAGACTTGTTAATGAAGCGAATGTGTGACACATATTGTTACTTTACATATTTCCAACTTAAATCTGTGGTATTTAATCTTTATGGAAACTAACGGGTTAATACATATATTATAAAACTCATGTAATCCAACCAAACGACTTGGTGGGGTAACGAAACTAGGATGCATCATTATTATTCCTGTCGTCCTAACAAAATTCATTAAAGACGATTAGTGTTTCATTGTGGTTTCTTTAGTTGAACGCTCTAGAATCTAGAAAACATCAACTAACTTAGGTTACGTTAAGAAATAAGCAACTTCGATGCTGGTACAGATAAATTTGATGAAGGGTAGGTCAAGAAATACAATTTCGTACATGAAACAGCTCTCCTATAAAACAAGTAAAAGAAATCACGTCCGTGTCAATGTGGCCTTATTTATAGAAAGTACAATATATAAAAATTCAAAACAGAGGATCTGTGGGTAATGTTAATCCTGTTATGATGAATATGAAGGTAATGGCCGATTCGTTAGGTATAGCGTGCTAAATGATGAAGTGCCAGTATACTTTGTCTCACTTTTAACCCATGTTGCCCATTTTGTGGTTGTATGATGCCACTGGTTTAGCACACAGTGTGGGCTGTGGGGAATGCTGAAGAACGTCGTGACTGGTGATATACTGTGGATGCTGAGAAGCGGGATTCCAAGTGGTAGATAGTGTGGGTAATTTTTAAGGGTAACGTAGTTAATGCTTTTGAGGCATTATTGAGATTTAGCATAGTGAAGAGAAGAATCAATTTGGCATTTGGCCGCAAGTTGTATATATATAATATATATATATATATATATATATATATATATATATATATATATATATATATATATATATATATATATATATATATTCTTATGAGTCCACGGGGAAAATGAAACACGATAAGTTCCTAAGTGCACTTTCGTGAAATAATCACATAATCAGGGAATATACAATACTAGATCACGCGCAAAATTGTGATCCTTTCCAATATATATATATATATATATATATATATATATATATATATATATATATATATATATATATATATATATATAATATTTATATATATATATATATATATATATATATATATATATATATATATATATATATATATATATTCTTTTCTTTCTTTCATACTATTCGCCATTTCCCGCATTAGCGAGGTAGCGTTGAGAACAGAGGACTGGGCCCTTGAGGGAATATCCTCACCTGGGCCCCTTCTCTGTTCCCTCTTTTGGAAAATTAAAAAAAAAAAAAGTGAGAGGGGAGGATTTCCAGCCCCCCGCTCCCTCCCCTTTTAGTCGCCTTCTACGACACGCAGGGAATACGTGGGAAGTATTCTTTCTCCCCTATCCCCAGGGATATATATATATATATAATTTGTGTGGGTTTCGAATTCAGGCTTGGTTTGATAGATTGTTTTGCCAACAACGGTACATCTGAAGCTCTTTTACTTACTTATGATGTTTTACGCGAAGTTTTACGTGTTGCCCCTTTTCATAACCTTATACATATATCATGCATTAACCTTGAGAATAAGCACTTTTAAAGGCCTAGTTTACCAAAAAAGGGAGGATGAACATTAGCGTTGGCTATGGGCCGGCTGCCTCGTCTCGGATTTAAACGCGGGTTCGATTAAAACGGTGGGTCGCCATTATTGATGGCTAGTACATACAATACAGTAAATACTTTGTATACTTAAAATTGCCCATAGATACACGGCACAAACTTTCTGCCTTGGGCACTACTCTGCTCCAAGAAATCGCAAACCGTTTGAACTGTTCTTATTGATGCATCTCTCCTGAAGGACTACCCTGCCTCAAATAATTGTGGACATCTGTCATGACATTATTGAAAAATCCCAAGTTGATAACGTGATCTCTGACTTCCGAAATAATGAGTACTGTATTGTTTTGTTCGATGATGCTGTCTAATGGCAAGACTCGTAGTGATAGCTTTGTAAAGCCTGAGATAGTGTATATCAGCAATCAGGGTGTGAATTACCTGGCACAGTAATTTCCACAGCTACTTCAAGCAGATTAGTATACAGATGCAGACACATAATTAACAATATATAGGGATTACAGGGTCCTCCAGGATTACTTTCATCATTATGGCAAAAGGTGGTAAAGAAATGCTTCGCTACGACTGGTTGCTGCTACAAGACAGAGAAATTAGGTCATCTACTTACTGGACGGTAGCTTTATGTACGACTTTATATTGTATACGTAAAATCCCTTCAGCATGACGGTATGATGGCCGTCATGTCACAGTTTACTTGAGGATCATACTCTAAAGTTATTCCATCGTGGTCACCGTGATAATAATATCAAAGGTAAGGACAAGAAACTTTGATCCTTTTTTTGCGGGGGTCCATCAGCAGCCGTCTGGTGGAGCCTTTTCTACGATATTATCATTGCTACTTGTACTTATATAATAGCAGTTCTCAGACATATGTTAAAGCCCTTTCTGAACCATACCTGAGGCACTGCGCCATACCAGTACTATCTACTATCTAATTCTGTTACAGGCTCCAGTCACGGAAGGCAGTGTCTTTAACGACGTTTAGACCTTGAAAGGGGGAAAAGGAAAGGACAAGAAACATAAAGATGATAGGAAGTTAAAGATGTATAATCTATGAGGATAAAGGGCGGTGGAAAAACTTCATTCACCCTTCTAAAAGGGAAGGTAGTACCTCTTCAGAAAAACTTAGGCTTGGTGTTTTGTTCCAGTGGTGCAAGAAAAGAAACAGAAATCTCAATGGCTCACCTCTTAGTTGTCACCATCCGCACCCAAATTGTAATGCCATGGCTTATCGAGTACTGCGTGGACAAATAAATAGTCGAAGTACTAAAGCAGAAACCGAAGTAATATCTGTAGAAGAAGAAAAGTAATTAACACTCCTGTTAACGAAATCTGCGTATGCACTACACTAACACGAATGCGTCTATTTTGTCATTTCGTCTATCAAAATATGTGACGAAATTCACACATTTTACTTATTCCTTCATAAAAATATTTTCTAGAAAAAACTACCGACAAGTTTGTATTTACTTGTCTATCATTGCCATGACTTTCGTATCCAACACAAAAAGAGCTTTGGCAATACTTGTGGAACGAAACGTGACTGTGAGCACGAGGTACCTCTCGCCTTGTGCTTGAAGCTGTCACGTGTGCCAGCTGTGCTTGCATGCAATATAAATATACATCTTAGGGAGGTTGGTTGAATATGCATACTTAAAAGGCTTTTAAGAATCTTTGTGCGTCTTCATCCACACGCACATACAATAGCACAGCCTAGTTTCGTTCCACGGCATACAGACCGATAGGTTACAGAGCATATAACTTGATTCAACACTTGACTCAAAACATTTAGTAAACACTTGTAAAACGTACCTACAAGCTGAGCATAATCACACTTAATATCAAGAGAACCATAGCGTTCGACACGTCACACACTAGAATTTCTTTGGGAAAGTTATAACTAAAACGAATGGTAAACATAGTTAAATAAAGTACACAACCAACATAATCAAACAAAGTACACATGTGATGTAGTACCTCAGGTGAGTGACCTGACCCTGGGTGGATATCGATCTACTTGGAACCTTAGCAAGAGTAGTGTCTGGTTGCTTCAACCCCACAACGAGAGAAGGAAAGTGCGTATGTCTGCTCTCACGCCAAGTGCGGGTGAAAAATAATATAATCAATCCAGGAGGATGACCCGTCAACAAAAAAAATCCTTTAATTTTATCTACAATAATGTACGTTAAATGTAGTTGCGATTTCTGGCTTCTGAACCCTCGATGATCAACAGCCACTGAATCTAACATACATGTATCTACTGATAAAGAGAGGGACGATGGCTAATGGGGCGCCCATACCATCCTACACATTCAGCACGGTCTTACCTCTGTACTCGTACCTACGTTCGCGAGGATACGGCAAGCGTTTGTGGACCCCATAATATATTACGTAATAAGTGTGTTTGATGTTCCTGGTGATGAGCTGTGGCCACGAGAGGAGGTCTGGAGCGAGTCACTACTATGTAGACAAAACGGCAATGTCAAATTATCGTGTCGAGTTAGTTTTGGCGCATGTATCATCCAGCAATTCTACCCCATGAAGTCCTTGTCGACATATCTGGTTGCATAAGGCTGATGAGTGTGTCCGTGGGCGTGAGGGCTTCTTTCTCCATCAACAGGTTGATCCTGGGCTGCCAGCCCCTCTCCCTCCCTTCCCAGCTCTCAGCCAGAATTCCCCAGCGTTCATTTTTATGGTATGATGAATGGCAGGTGGACTAGGATAGAGGGGTAAAGCATAGTAACTGGATAAGGGTTGGTAACGTATTAGACAGTGGTTTTAGTAATATTGAATAGTCAGCGGCATGAAGGATAGTGGGTTAGAGTGTGGAGGATGGCTGGTATCGGAGCTTAGATAGTAGGACAGCAAAGCTTGGACGTCATAGAATAAGAAAATAAATGTCATAGTAAGGGATAATTAACCACCTTATTTATCAAGCCTCGTGCTATGGCTCTGGCAAAATATAACTGGCACTTGACAAACTTGAGTATATATATATATATATATATATATATATATATATATATATATATATATATATATATATATATATATATAAATGGTCAAATTACAGGGATGGGTTAAGGATCCAAGTACTCTTTACATTTATATACGCAGTCAGGAGTGGGTGAGTAAAATTATGAATGGACGCTAGATTAGAATATTGAGGTAGGTTACAGAAGGTGGGCGAAGATCCCGCAAATTCATTACACACTCATATTACTCCCAGGTAGCGGAGTAGCAAACAGCGGGTAGAACTCAGATAAGCATCTCATCGTCGCATGACGTTTTATTGCCAAAGTTGCGTGGCGTCGCTGCGCCCGTACCGAGGTCGCTGGATTTTTCATAATGTTCGTCAGCCTTGTTTTTATAGTCCCTGGACTTATACCTACTGTCCCTCTCGTTTTTGCATGCGAACATCGCTATATTTTGGCCTCGTGGTTATTGTTTTATCCTCCTTTTCTGAACTATGAACTCATTAAAGCATTTAGGGTAGACTTCTAGCGTAAAGTCGATAACAGCTATTTACTAAGGGAGGGAGGACAAACTGAAGAGGACTTGAAAGGTAACGAGTGGGGATGTGGGGGTGGGGGGTCGTCTACAGGCGACCAAGCTCGGCTACTACCAGCTGGCATGCCCAAGGGTCGATAGATTCATTCTGCTATTGTTAATAAGACCCAGGTATAGGTACCAGCTGTGTGCAGGCAAGACAGTGTGTGTGGGTGATCGATGAAACTCATGGCAACCAGCCTATCGCGGCAAGTAAGGTGAAGTTGTCATGAAGTCCAAGTGATGGTAGGGTGCTTAGCGGGAAATTCACTGTGGATCGTTTAAACCAAATCTAACATTCTCCCTATTGATGAATTCATGACTATATGTAATTAAGTACATCAGACTTTTAGGAAAATTCCTGGTAATATCTCTTAACAAAAGACGCGTGTTTGCAGGCATACTAACATATCAACATATTCAGCCAAGATTTAGGGATTTTATGCTTTAGGAGCTCCGCTTCGTACGCCTTTTTATGACCGAAGCAAGTGATATTTTAGTCATAAAACGCAGTCAGCTTTAATGACAGGGGTTAGACTTCCTTTGAAAATTCAGGCTTCCTTTGAAACATGACGACAGGGAGGGATTCAGAACTTTAGAAAGAAAAAAAAAAATACTGGCTTGACACCACGAACTAATGAACAGGGTACATACCAAAGAAATAAGCCACCGTGACCAGGGTATTTGCTGTCTTTGGGGTCAAGGTCAGCTAAACACTTATATTGCCTGACAGCTTTGGTCGGTGAAATATGACAAGATATTTATGTTCTAAGTCTAGTATTAGAAAAATGTTGTGGTCTATTTATTGTTAGATTATTGTGTTGCATGATATACGAGTAGTACACGAAAAATATACGCTCCAAAAAATCTTTCATCAGGACCCTGGGTCCAGTTAATAGCTCACAAGACAAAAACAAAGTTTACTTTACTTACCGAAATACACTCGTGGTCCGTATTAAGCCTTTTAGTAGCTGCCATGGATCTTGGAGACATATAATGCTTCACTGGCTAACGTAAACATGTGTTTGTTGGCAGCCCGACACGACCTCCACAATGGCCTGACCTATATTCCTGGCGTGACGACGATAGCCTTCAAAAAGTTACTTCATGATGCTCGTTATTTATTCACGGAGCTCTCTGTAATGATAGATATAGGCGTTCCTTGAGTTATAAGGCCTGGCTGACAGGCATCGATCGTT